>NC_057715.1:8647312-8648681 GCF_004010195.1 Chiloscyllium plagiosum
CCAACCTCCAGTCTTCCGGCACCTCACCTGTGACTATCCATGATACAAATATCTCAGCAAGAGGCCCAGCAATCACTTCTCTAGCTTCCCACAGAGTTCTTGGGTACACCTGATCAGGTCCTGGGGATTTATCCACCTTTACCCATTTCAAGGCAACCAGCACTTCCACCTCTATAATCAGGACATTTTGCAAGATGTTACCATCTATTTCCCGACAGTCTATATCTTCCATATCCTTTTCCACAGTAAATATTCATTTAGTATCTCCCCCATTTTCTGTGGCTCCACACAAAGGCTGCCTTGCTGATCTTTGAGGGCTCTATTCTCTCCCTAATTACCCTTTTGTCCTTAATATATTTGTAAAAACCCTTTGGATTCTCCATAATTATGTTTGCCAATGCTATCTCCTGTCCCCGTTTTGCCCTCCTGATTTCCCTCTTAAGTATACTCCTACTTTCTTTAAACTCTTCTAAGGATTCACTCGATCTATCCTGTCTATACCTGACATATGCTTCCTTCTTTTTCTTAACCAAGACCTCAATTTATTTAGTCATCCAGCATTCCCTATGCTTACCAGCCTTCCCTTTCACCCTGACTTTCTCTGGATTCTTGTTATCTCATTTCTGAAGGCTTCCCATTTTCCAGCCGTCCCTTTACCTGCGAACATCTGTCTCCAATCAGCTTTCGAAAGTTCTTGCCTAATACCGTCAAAATTGGCCTTTCTTCAATTTAGAACTTCAACTTTTAGATCTGGTCTATCCTTTTCCATCACTATTTTAAAACGAATAGAATTATGGTCACTGGCCCCAAAGTGCTCCCCCATTGACACCTCAGTCACCTGCCCTGCCTTATTTCCCAAGAGTAGTTCAAGTTTTGCACCTTTTCCAATAGGTACATCTACATACTGAATCAGAAAATTGTCTTGTACAACTTAACAAATTCCTCTCCATCTTAACCCTTAACACTATGGCAGTCCCAGTCTATGTTTGGAAAGTTAAAATCCCCGACCATAACCACCCTATTATTCTTACAGATAGCTGAGATCTCCTTGTAGGTTTGTTTTTCAATTTCCCTCTGACTATTAGGGGGTCTATAATACAATTCCAATAAGGTGATCAAATAACTTCCCTGGATGTATTTCCAGGAATATCCTCCCTCAGCACAGCTGTAATGCTGACAGCTGTAATGCTATCCCTTATCAAAAATGCCATTCCCCCTCCTCTCTTGCCTCGCCGTCTATCCTTCCTGTAGCATTTGTATCCTGGAACATTAAGCTGCCAGTCCTACCCATCCCTGAGCCATGTTTCCGTAATTGCTATGATATCCCAGTCCCATGTTCCTAACCATGCCCTGAGTTCATCTGCCTTCC
>NC_057715.1:8649508-8651303 GCF_004010195.1 Chiloscyllium plagiosum
TCTCTTTAAACTCCCATATCTGACAAGAAGTACATATCACTGCAAAGGTCATTTTTGCTCCTTCACAATCTACAGACCCAGAAACTAACACCGTCTTATTCCTCTACAAATACTGCCCCAGGTTAAATTAATAGCTATGGCTTATATTTTAGGTTTAATCAAGAGACTTATCTCCAAAAAACACATAATCAAAAAGAATCCACTATACTCACTACTGCAGCCTTTCTCTTGGACAGACTTAAAACAACAATTAACTTATCTGATTCTGTGCTGTGAACTTCGCCCAACAGTTCCTCCAAGATTAGTTGTGAATTTCACTGTTTGTTAATTTTCCCAGGTGCATTCCGATGTCCAGTAATACACGAATTCAACAGCAAAGGCGGGAACTGTGCAGGTTTTCTCTCTCTCTCTCTTTCTCAGTCTCCTGCACTGTCCTCACCATGTGCTTCCTTGACGTTCTGGAGAAAATGGCTTCAGATGTGTTTACAATGTGAATACATTTGGAGATGCCAGGTTGGTCTCCAGTTGCTCCCTGAAATGAGGAGTTGGCATAGAAATTCAGGGTGGCTGTAACCTTGGTGGGGACCAGGCAGGAATGGCCACTCTATCCATCTGAGTGCAAGTCCACCTCCAGTAAATAACCAGCTGGTTTTGATTGCCGTGCTCATCAATCATCTGTGCCTGCCGCTTTGTTTCTGAGAACATGAGTATGAGGCCAGTAGTTGCAGTGTGTTGCTATTCTCCTCTACCCCCCTTGGACGATCTTCATCTCTTGCTTCCACCTTTGGAGGCCACAGGTGAAGTTGATAGATGTGAGGCTGGAAAAGCACTGCAGGTCCGATAGCATCTCAGGAGCAAGAGAGTCAATGTTTTGGGCAGAAACCATTCACCAGGATTTATATCAGTATCCAGACAAATGATTTTGGCATGAAACGTTGACTCTCCTGCTCCTCAGATGCTGTCTGACCTGCTATGCTCTTCCAGCTTCACATCTATTGATTGTGACTTCCAGCATCTACAGAGCCAACTATCTCCTAGCAGCTAGAGGTTGCTGGGTTTTGCCAGGATTTTGAACACTATTGTAACTGGTCCCTCCTTCAATATTGTTTTCACATTTGAAGCAACTGCAATCTCTCTAGACATTGATTCCATGTCAGATGTGTGAGCAGACAATCTGTGGGGGGAATACCAGAAAGAGAACTCATTCTCACCAAAGTATTCCTGAGCCTTCATGTCAATCAAAATAAACATAGTGTTATATCTTGAAATTTGTGACAAAGTGGCTTTGCAAGGAGGTTGATGTCATGCCTCTAAAGAGTTCCAAGGTATGTAATCTTTATTCAGACATCAATTATGTAAGCAACAAGTTCATAGTGTAATGCAGAAGTGGAATTCTGGCAATAAGGGCATTTATTCTCCACAAACATTCACCACCACTACAACCATCCCAACACACATACATATATATATACACATACACACTCACACATACACTCACACTCACACGTACACATACACACATACACATACATGGATACACACATATACTTACACACACACACTTACACATATACTCACACTCACACATATACACACACACATACATGGATACACACATATACATACACACACATATATATACACACACACATATGGACACACACACATGGACACACACACATATCCACACATATATATATACACATATACATACACACATATACATATACACACATATACATACACATATATACATATACACACATATACATACACATACATATATATATATATA
>NC_057715.1:8653757-8705875 GCF_004010195.1 Chiloscyllium plagiosum
GCACACGCACATACACACATACATATACATATACATACACACACAAACATACACGGACGGACACACACACACACACATTCACACACACGGACACACATACACACACGGACACATGAACACACATAAATGGACACACATACATGGACACACATACACACACACGGATACACATACACGGACACACATACAACACACACACACACATCACTGACCATGTCTGTGCATTTTTACAGTTCACTTTGCAAATGTGGCAGCACTGGAGTGGTGTATTCCACTGGCATTTCTGAAACACATTCCATCACTACGATCCTGCGATTTGTTTTCTAGTTGGCATCTGATCACAATAGCTCAGCTGACATGAGACAATTAGTCCAAACAACTTAAGGTCATTCTTGGACACTGAATGATCTACTTATCTGGTGTTATTCAATACTGGATAAGTAGCATTACTGAGTCAGGGGATGCATGAATAATGCAATTGCCCTTGCACACCTAAGAGTCAAACAATTATTCTCTGCTTGCAGAGTTTGTGAGTTATTTGTAGGCTCTGCCTGAGTTGCAGAATGATAATTTGTCCCATTACCAACCCCATCTTGCATGTTCCCTTCTCTCTTGCTTCTTCTGTGACATAATGACCTTTCTGCCTCACCCCCCCTGCCTTTCCACTCAGCCCTTTTATCGCACATAGCCATCAATGTCCGCCTTCCCCCTCCATCCCCCACCCTGATCCCATGGCTTGGTGAATTGTCATGTCCTTGTTGACATTCTCTCCCATTTAGGCCAAAGTGACAGTGACTTGAGAAACTCTCCATCCACCCAAAGCTCCCCATCTGCTCCTTTACTCAATGACCATCTCAAGTTGCCCTCTAACATTTTCTTTTGTGCGAGGAAACCCATTTCCAGAGTTCAGTTACTCACTTTCCTTGGGATTCCATGGACCTTTGCTGAAAAGTCCCCTGACCATTAGAGAACACACCCCTAGTACTGACTGTGGTCCAACCGACCACAAGTTCTTACTGACTTAGCGGGTGGGGGAGGGGTTGACAGGTCAATGAGGAGGGTGTGGAGTACCAGAATTTCCCGATCTAACATTGATGTGGAAGAACCATCTCCACACACTGTACCAATTTGTATATAATCCACCTTCACAGGGTGATCTCAGGATGTGTACGATAAGAATAGCCCAAAAGTTGACCTCAGCATGTGGACAACAGCAGTTATTCTTTGCTTGAGTCTATCTGCACCAGTCCTGATACTTGAAAACGATAGTCCAGTTTGGAGGCAATCCACCATAGAAATAGAGAAATACATGCTGCTCTATAACATTTGATTTAGTATTTCTTTAAATTCCACTGCAGATTACTTGCAAGGGCTGCTAAGGTAGTTTTGCATGCATTTTGAACAGGTCACAGCCACCAAATAGCTCCTCCTCACGCCACAATTAGACTGTGATCCATTGGCTGAGACTTGATGCCCTGTGTGTACTCAACCTCCAAATGCCTTTCTCTCCCGCTTTTCTGACAGTTTTTGTCTAGCTTGGCCTCAGCACAGAGTAGACAGATTTCATGTGAACATACTAGTTAGGAACAGAAGTAGGCAGATGGCCCCTCAAGTCTGCTCTTAGTCTGCTTCTTCAGCACTCTTCCTGGCAGAACTCATTGAATGCTCATCTGCTGTATACATGACAATGACGTGAGAGAAGATGTATGATAGGTAGCTTCTTTTTAACCGGGCAAATATTTGCTGAAATTCACTAGTCACTAACAACTGGTCTGACTGTTTAGGTGCATAGATGGAGGAGGGAAAGGGAAGGGAGTGGTGGTATTTGTTAGTCTGTATTACCTAAAATTTGTCTAGGCTAGGCAGATAAAACAGATGTTGTCAAGTTGACAGCTTGTTTTTACACTTCATTGAAAAGGGAATTGAATGGAACATTAAACGGCTGCCAATTCACTCGTACCCAAGATGAATTTGTATCCAACTATGTATTTTTCTGGAGACTTCATGAAAGGCTATAAATCTGAGACTTTGCTAGTGTTGCTTCTCTCTCCACAGCTGCTACTGAATGGATTGAATATTTCTATCATTTCACATTTGGACATCAAGAGCACCTTGGATTTTCTGAAGAGTTTTGGTTGAGGTAGATGGAAGAAAACGATACTTAGATTCAAGATTAGTTATCATTGATTTTACACAACTTTAACTTATTAGAAAATTATACTATGATAGAAGTGAGAAGAATTGAACAAATAGGTGAGGGGGAAAGATTTTAAAAGGATTTAAGAGGTAACTTTTTCACACAGAGGATAGTGCGTGTATGGAATGAATTGCCAGAGGAGTGGTGGAAGCTGGCACAATTACAACGTTTAACAGGCATCTGGATGGGTACATGAATAGGAAGTATTTAGAAGGATATGGGCCAAATGCTGGCAAATGGGATTAGAATAATTTAGGATATCTGGTCGGCATGGATGAGTTGGACCAAAAGGTCTGTTTTCATGCTGGAGAGCTTTATAACTCTAAGTAATGTAGTAACACTGAATATGTTGGCAACTAGAAGCTTTATTTTGGAGAAAGACATTTATACACCAATAAACCACAATTGTACCTAGTCACTTGACTCTGTTGTCAATGTAACGTGCTTTCACTTTAGAATCACTAACCATTGCGACACATCATGATTTCAGTATCCAGCTGAAACTGTAGAATTTCAGAGCTCTGGGAATCCTGCAACTGTAAAAAGCAACAAAAAATAACTAGAACAGCAGCCAGTAACTTTGAATTACTATGGAAGTGAGGATGCTTGTGAATGTGCCAATCCCTAGTGCTGGGAAACAAAAGGCATTGAGACAATTGGAATTTCTGTCAGTTTCCATCTCAAAACTGAAGTAGCTACAGAACTGAAATAGCAAGTCAACTAGATAAGAATGTTAATTGTGTTATCAATATTGGAGAGTGCTACAAGCTGTGTTACACATTAAGTCTCATTGAGAAGCAGAAGAGCCAGAGTTGGAAAACTTTGAAGAGTTGGTTTGTATGTTCTGCTGCAGAAATTCCATGAAAAAACTCAAGGCCAGAGTAATGGATATAAATATTGTCGAGAGCATCAGACAAAAATGAGAGTCTGTCCAGCATGTTCGTGCTCTAAAAGCACGAAACTGGATCCAGCTGAACATGTGTGTGCCAAGTGAAAGAATGAAAGCCAGTCAATATAAATGGCAGCTGGAGAGATGTCAGGTGATGATTCTGATGTATCACACTACACCCTTACATCAGGTCGAAAGGTGATAGATAGATTATGTGTGACTGTTAGAATGATGGCTGCAGAAGGTTGGGTTAATGTGGGTGACAGGTACTGTTGTTTTCTACCTCACCTATATGATGTGATTAGAAAATGAAGCCCTCAGAGATAACATTGAGACTATATGATGGAGCAATAGTCAACCAGGAGGACTGTGAGCCCAATGCAGTTCCAGAGAGTAGACATTAGGCAATATAGAATCCCTACAGTGTGGAAACACGCCCTTCAGCCAAACATGTCCACATCAACCCTCCAAAGAGCAACCCATCCAGATCCATTCCTCATTATTTTATATTTTACATAATTGACACATCCCTGCACACTGTAGGCAATTAAGCATGGCCAATTCACCTAGCCTGCACACCTTTGGATTGTGTGATGAAACCGGAACACCTGGAGAAAACCCATACAGACACGGGGAGAGTGTGCAAACTCCACACAGACAGTCATTTGAGGCTGGAATCAAACCTGGGTCCCTGGCACTGTCAGGCAGCAATGCTAAACACTGAGCCACCATGCCATTCCTGAAGAAGGGCTTATGCCCGAAACGTCGATTCTCCTGTTCCTTGGATGCTGCCTGACCTGCTGCGCTTTTCCAGCAACACATTTTCAGCTGCCATCCTATTTACTCATCTTCACTGAAAAAAAGTCTAAATTTTGTACTGGTAACACTATGGGTGCCAGAATAGATTTGCCAATGAGTTGCAGGCCACTAAGCCACTGACAGAACAGATCTTAAGAGATTACAACAATATCTTCACAAGTCTTGGATGCTTCCTGGTGAATGTCATGTTAATAGATGAGGGTGTGAGATCAACTTGGCATCTGATGAAGAGAGTTAAAGCTGCTCTCAAATTCTGCCTGGAAAAAGGTTATAGAAGAGCTGATGACTCCTACAGATTGGACCAGCAGGGATAAATCCTGCAAGACTGAAATCATGCATAGATTCAAAGACTCTCAGCAAAACTTTGAAGAGGAATCATTACCCCATGCCAAGCATTGAAGTAATTTGCCACAGCTTGCCATAGCAAAGACCTTAATTACCCTCTATGAAAATGACGGTTACTGTCAAGTGAAGCTGGATGAAATCAGCAGTCTTCTAATTATATTGGGAGATACAGATGGCTACACATGTCATTTGACATTTCCACTGCTCCAGAAGAATATCAACACAGACAGCTTCCACACTGGAAAGATCATGGACTAACATGGGTGATCTACAGATGGGGAGATAGAACGGAATAAGTCATTGCACACAATAAATAGAATCCCGCTCAAATACTAGGGAGATCTTGCCAAATGAACCAAGAAGTTGAATGGGAAAATAGAAGTTGCAATTAAAGATGTTCCAAGTAAAGTACATAAGTCATGCACTGATAAGTAAATAGATTTGACCCAGATTCTGATAAGTTGAGAGTTATGGCAGGGAGACAGCAATTAACAAATGTAGTAAGGTGAAATTGTTTGCCATATTTGTGGATTATCTTGCAACAATCTTATCTAATTTGCGATCAGAATATAAACCTCTACACAAGTCCACTGTTAAAGATGTGGAGTGGTATTGGAGCATCAAACTAAAGAAACAGCTTTTGATATCATCAAGTAATTAACGCTGATGATGCTAACGCTGAGGTACTAGAATGTTAATGGTATCATCTTGTATTGTGATGTCGGTAAGACAGGATTTGGAGATCAAAGACATTGGACCAAATCAAAATTCAGCAGATCACCTGAAGGCCTGATAAGACGTCTTTTTGATGCACCAAGGGCAACTAGTTAATTTACATTCACATTATTTACGCAAACAAAATGATGCTATGCATGAGGCAAAAGGTTATTGGCTTATTGTTTTTGCTTGTGAACACCTCAATCAATATCAGTCTGGATGAAACAGGATGACTGGGTCTGACTACAGCTCACTTCAAACTGTCCTTCTCATAACATTTCCATCTCCATCTTAGCATCTTCAAAGAATGTCACATCGTTTGCAGAGATAACATTTGGAAATGGCATACAAGCAAGGGAAGCAGATGTGTATAGACAGTGGCATTCTTGACATGTTATGAAGAAAATTGAGAATGCTAAGACAGTGTTTGAATCTGGAAGATTTCAATGAGAAGCAACAGCTCAACATGCTGTAGGATTCATCAACCCAGCAGCGATATTGATACTGAAAGACAAGAGACTTGCACAAATCAAGCACTCACTGTGGGAACAGTAGTCTCCAAGGATGGAACATTGCCTTGCACTGGCACTGAGTATATTCTACATAAACATCTTTCCACACACTTTTAAAATGTACCACTCCAATAAATCCCTTTACAACACCCTTGTCTCTTTTCACAATGCAAAGGCAAAGGCACATCTACATTATGTTTATTAATAACTCAAGTTTTTCACAGATGCTTCTGATGATATAATATTATTAAGTGTTACATTTTTGATGAAGCATGAATCAATTTTTTCTTGCATGTGGGGATTGAAGAATACACTGAGTCATTTTATAAGTCTGCATTAGTGGCAGAAAACAGTGTCTAACAGTCATAGAGAAGAAGCATCATACAGCACAGAAACAGGCTCATCAGCCCACCATGTCTATGCCAACCATCAAACAACAAAATGCACTAATTATATGTGAAATAACTCCATAGAGGCAGTTATCTTGTCACCAAGTCTCCCTTCATTTACATGTGATACTGATCTCAGAGCCAACTCAGAGTGAACAGGATGTCTGATTCTCCTGTTTATATCTGTCACCCAGGGTCTCTGATTGGACCAGATTAACAGCCCCAACCGTGGAACTCATATTCTCTGAGGTCCACCTGGCTGACCTCTTTACAATCACTGCACCATTTACCTGCATTAGGGCTATAGTGTCATACAGCCATGCACAGTAGAACACTGGTCCATGTTGAATGATCAGAAAATGCTATACTCACTATTAACACTTTCGCCTGAGAGCTGTGACATTCAATATAAGCCCAAAATTCAAAGTGATACTACGGTGCAGCACTGAGGGTGCGCTGTTGTAGGTACTGTCTTTCAATCACATGCTGAAGACATTTTGTCACTCAAATGGAGTGAAAAATTCCTAAGGCATTATTTTAAAGAAGAATTGGGCATTTTTCAGCTATCCCAGTCAACACTAATCCTTCAAAATACACAATTATAACAGATTATCTGATTGCTATCACATTTCTGTGTGCTGCTGTATTTCCTACATTACTATTGAATGACAGTCATAGATGTACTTTGCAACTACAAATTGCTTTTGGTCATCCCAAGGTCATGAAAAAACATATATAATCCCAGGACATTTTTACTTCCTTTCCTTTCACTAAAATTTATTGTGTGCACTTTCAGCTATGGCAGTAAAGTATCAAAGTACTCATTTATATATTGTTGTAATTCTCTATAATGGCAGAGAATATTTCAAGAAGGTCAACAGATTTTAAGACTTTTGACCTTACATTTTAATCTAAGAAGTATAATGTTTGATGGAATCAATTTTTCATTTAATTGCCAGACATAATACAGCAGATTTGTGTTACTTGGAAACATAGGACTTCAGGTCGAATGGCCTCCTCATGTTCCTAAGATGATAAAAACAATAACTGCTGATGCTGGAAACCAGATTCTGGATTAGAGTGGTGCTGGAAAAGCACAGCAGTTCAGAGTTCAGGCAGCATCCAAGGAGCAGGAAAATCAACGTTTCGGGCAAAAGCCCTTCATCAGGAATACAGGGCTGTATTCCTGCTCCTCGGATGCTGCCTGAACTGCTGTGCTTTTCCAGCACCACTCTAATCCAGAATCATGTTCCTAAGAGCCTGTTCTGTTACTTGATGAAATAATAGTTAATCTTATCTATGTTCTCCACCCTTCATTACTGCCTGTCCTCCATAATCCTTGACACCTTTCAAAATTCTACCTAATTTAACCTTAAATGGACTCAATGATCCAGCCTTTTTTTTTGTTTTTGACTTATCATAACATGCATTCAAATACAAAGTGTATATCAGTTAGGCTCAATGATATGAATGGTGGGGAAATGCATAAGTTCAACTCTATTCCAGCAATATCTCCAGTTCAAAAAACATTTTGTTGGTTGCAATGAGTTATGGGATGTCAGATGGTCCTGATAGATTCCATATAAATGCAAGGTTTTCTTTCGAAGAGGCCATGATTTTGTGATTCACTCAGTAATCATTTCTTGATTGGAAGTCCAGGAAACAGAGCTCGAACTAAAAAGAATGTCATTTTCAAAACTTTGAAATTCATCGATTTGAAATTTTGTAGAATAAGATTGCTTTGCAGTTATGAAAATGCCCTGTTTTTAATATCACAATTTCAATACAAACGTTTCCAAACTCATCATGAATTTTATACAATCACTGCAGTGTGGAAGCAGGCTGTTCAGCCCATCGAGTCCACACTGACACTCCAAAGAGCATTCCATCCATACTCACACCCTTACCCTATCCCTATAACCCTGCATTTCCCATGGTTAATCCACCTAACCTGCACGTCCCTGGACGCTATGGGCAATTTGGCACAGTCAATTCATCCGACCTGCACATCTTTGGACTGTGGGAGGAAACTGGAGCACCTGGTGGAAACCCACGCACACACAGGGAGAATGTGCAAACTCTACACAGACAGTCGCCTGAAGCTGGAATCAAATCTGGTTCCCTGGTGTCACTGAGTCACTGTGGGCCCATAGAATTCAAATAAACCACAGGGCTGTCAAACATTTCTTAAATTCAGAACATGGAATAAAGATATATTAATGTCAAAATGTCACCAACAAATGCAATGGTCCACCACAGTAGAAAAACATGGAGCAGGGCTAAGCCATTTTGTCCCTTAGGCCATCTACCATTCAATTACCTCTTAGCCAACTTATAAAAGCTACCAGTCTGGGAATTTCTTCACCCTGCTCAAATTTTCAGATATTCATAAGCAGCTGGCATTGAACCAGAAATAAACTGCTGCTTATTCATGCAAATCCATCCAAATGGTCCATGATATAGTCTGTTTATAATTTATTTAATTCCTTTACATTGTCACAGCCAACTCCAGCTTCTCACTCTCACTTTTTCAGAACCGTAGTCATTAATTCACAGTTAACACGTCTGTCAGGCCAGCATCGTCTTGATTAGTACTGTTATTCAAATCAAAAGGCTGATAATTAAGTTCATCCATCTGTGGAGTTCTAAGTGCTAACTAGAGCTGAAGAACAAATTAACATTATTTAGGTGTTACTTAACCACTGTCACTTGCTAATCATATCAGCAGATATGTATGATTTGCAATAAGACGATGGTGTTGCTAATGCTAACTGCTATTAAAGATATTACAGAATTGGGAACAGAAGAAAATAAAAAAAAACTAATTTAAATTCAGCACTATTACTGTGAGAGTCAATAGATTATAATTAATGTCTTTGTGCAGTAATTTCATAAACCATTCATTTTGTGTGTGCATCATATTAAAAGGACTTGTCGAAGGTTAGGTGTCTTTCTCATATCTGATTCACAAGAAAAGGGATGAATATTTAGTGAATTAGCAACTGTCCAGTGGTATTGTTGGCACTACATCTCTGTTGAGGAAGAATCATGCAGTTGACTCCTTGTTCGGAACAGAATGTACAAATTTTGCTGTGAGCAAAACACAGAGTCTTTGATTAGTTTGTGGCAGATTCCAGCCAGCATATGATTGCTGAAACAATAGGTTTCCATGGCTACGTGTGTACAGCAAAACTTTTCCTACTATCTCATCAGTCATAAACAAGACCAGGAACACTTATAGAGGAGCATTGTGAAATCTCATGCATGGCACATTTTTTATCAATCACAAGAAATTTAAGTAGAGATGCAATTAATTCAATTTTCCAACTGACAGCTCCCAAACCCACAATTGCCTTGACACCTTTATCATGCCTCTGTCACCTTAAAGCTCAGCTTTTGTATTGCTCATCTGATTGACTTCCTACCTCTTAAACTCCAACACTGTCAGAGCTCCATCTGCATCTCTTCTGCACAAAATATCATTTATTCTACCTTCCAAACCCCTGTGCACTTAAACTACTTCCACACATCTCTTTGCATTGACTTTAACATGCTTGTTGAGAAGTGTTGGTACTGGAAAAACACAGCAGACCAGGCAGCATCCAAGGAGCAGGAGAATCGACGTGTTGAGCATAAGCCCTTCATCAGCAATATGGATGTGGGGGGGGGATGTGGAGAAGGGGGCTGAGAGATAAATAGGAGGGTGAGGGTGGGGCTTGGTGGAAGATAGCTGGGAAGGCAACAGATAGATGCAGGTGGGAGGTGTTGGTGATAGGTCAGGGGGCAGGGTGGAGCGAATAGGTGGGAAGGAAGATTGGATAGGTAGGATTATTGCACTTAGCTACAATTTTTTTCCAGCATTTTCTCCACCCTCTTGAGCTTTACCTACCTGTCTTGTCCTTGAATCTTCTCTGATCCATTATATGCTCTTGCCCACTGTGGTACCTTCTTGCACCATATTTTGGAACCCACTCTCTTAAATGTTTCACTTTGCCACATTTCCTTATCTTCCACAGAACCCTTAAAATCTAGCACTTAGACTGTGTTTCTCTTCATTAACATCTGTGTCTGACCCTTCCCATTTTTGAAGCATTTTGGATGATAATGATCTGATACAAATTTAGGTCACTATTAGAAGTGATTTAAATGATTAGCTTATCTTCAGTTCGTAATTCACTGACTCTGAAGTACGTCACTTGCATTTGTGATAAAGTTGTAGTCCATGCAAATTAATTTTTGTTTATGTAAAATCATATGTAATGCCCAGCTATTCCTCATCAGGTCAGCCTCTGCAGTGAGCCAGAATAAGGATAAGATGTGGTTTCTACAATATTTAATTAGCAAATGACCAATGTTTTAAGTATGAAAGCAAAACCAATTTATTTAGATTTAAATACGATATACATCTCTTATGTTTGCACAGCTTGATACTATACTGAAACATTTTATTTGTAATAATCTTGCCTAGCATCCAGGGCAGAATGTCAGCTGTTGTTCAGTGGCAGATCCCTATTCTCAGAATTAGATGACTGTGTGTTTGAATGCCATTCCAGGCTTTTGCACACAAAATGAAGGCTGGAACATGTGTGAAAAGCTCCATGATTTGAGCACAATGGAGGGTGACATTTTTCTAAAGAGAAGCAAAATCAAAACCCTGTTTGCTTACACCACAGAATGTTAAAGACTCCATGAACTTGAAAAAGAAAATGGTCATCTCTGTTCATGTCCTGGCCAATATTTGTCCCTCAACCAATGTTGAGAAAACAGATGAAGTAGTTGTGACTTTATTTCTGTATACAAATTGGCTACAAGGTTTCCGGCTCTCCAAGGATGATGATGCATCAAAGTTATTTCATTGGCTGCAAAACACTTCAGAAAATTGTGAAGTCATGAAAGGTGTTAGACAGTTTATGTGATGCTTTATTATTGCATATATTGGAGGGTTAAATCTGGACATACGTAAGGACTACGAAATGCTGGCTTTAAATTGGTTCATTTTAATTATTGTATCATAGGATGTCAGATGTGCTGGTATGGTTATGAGTTATTTCCTCTCTTTACTTTCCCTTGAGAAGATGATGGTGAGCTAACTTCTTCAACCACCGTAGTCCTTGGGTATGGGGGCACGCTATCCTGTTAGTATAACCCAAGCTGTTAGGAAGGGAGTTCAAGGATTTCAATCAAATAACAATGAAAGAACAATGCTAAAGTTCTAAATGAAGTTTATATGTGACTACAAGAGGAACTTGCCAGTATTAATATTTCTGTGTGCTTTCCGAATTGATTATTCTGGTAGTAGAGGTCACAGATTTAGGAAGTGTTTTTGTTAATTCCAGATGACACAAATTTCAGTTTAAGGAGAAACAAGCCTTATTTCTGGATTGCCGGCTAGAGATTCTGGGTGACACCAAAGGAGTCTCATAGCCTTCTTGTGGTGGCACTCCTCAATGAATCTCTGAACATTACATGCAAGCAGCATACTTTGTATCTTTTTTGAGTGTGACTAATACAATCAGAGTGTGGCTGATTGCGATTATATTGTTAAAAAAAGGTATTTCTCAATCTAATGATTTTTACCTTCCTGTGACAAATACCGAATATTTCACATGAGCCTGTTACTGTATTATTCACAATCTTGTGTTAATAGTTAAGGAGGTAGAAAATTGGATCCAGTATTGTTCTCATTGTTGGTCATCACATACCCTTATTAATGAGTAAGGAAGTATGTTAATAGGAACAGGAGGCAGTTAATAAGATCCATAACAGGGCTGATAGTCTTATGCAAGGAACAAATTTGAGTTTTGCTCAAGGGCTGAGGGCAAAATACACACCTCTGGCTCCAGGCAATTCCTCCAGTTCTGAGAGATAACCAGACATCCACTGTGCTTTCTGGTCTCAGCCTACCAGAAGGCAGGCACACAGTCAAAAGCATAGTAAACCACGATAATAGAGATTTGATAACTGTTGAATTCCCAATGCTCTAAAACATTATGATATGCCATTATAATAGAACTTTTGCTGTTGAATTCCCAAAGCTTTATCACTTTCAAAGGAGCCTTAGTGAGTTGATGTATTTCATCTTGCAAGTGGTACGATTTGGTGCTGTTGAAAAGAATGAAGATGTTAAATGCACTCATCCAGGTAAATGGAGAACATCCCATTACACTCTTGACTTATGCCTTGTAGATTAGAGACAGGCTTTGCGGAGGATTGAGATGATTTTCTTGAATTCTCAGCCACTGATGTTGTGATACTGATCCAGTTAGGTTTCTGGCTAATG
The DNA here is from genome assembly GCF_004010195.1 of Chiloscyllium plagiosum. NCBI lineage: Eukaryota > Metazoa > Chordata > Chondrichthyes > Orectolobiformes > Hemiscylliidae > Chiloscyllium > Chiloscyllium plagiosum. Next base: position 8,665,906 of record NC_057715.1, read on the forward strand.
TTGATCCTCAGTTGTTGATGGATTTAGCAGTGGTAGTCCCCTTGAATGTCAAATGGAGATGATTAGTTTCTATCTTGTTAGAGATGGACTTTGCCTCGCGCCTGAGTAGAATGAATAGTACTTTCCATTTATCCTAAATGTTGTCCACATGTCATGGTATGAAAGAACAGATTCCTTCTTTCTCTAAGGATTTGTAAATTTTCATAAAGTAACACCTGTATTTCTAACCTTATGCTGGTAATGAATGGTAGGTAACTTGATGAAGCAAAGTACATACATTAAATATCAGCAAAACTATGAGAAAATAATAATGAGCACATTTGCCCGTGTAAAGTGAGGGTCTTACAATTTTCAGCATAAATTGATGGACAAACTTCCCATTGTTTATGAAATGGGCCTTCGAAGACTGTTATAGGCAGTTCAGAGAGCAACTAAGTTTCAGATGTGGAAATCCTTTTTAAGATTTGAGAAGGTCTCTGGAAAATTTAAGTAGAACAGTAACAATGCCTGGAAATACTCAGCAGGTCAGTCAGCATCCTTCAAAAGGACAGAGTTAATGGCCTTCCCTCAGAACCAAACTGGTAAAACTAATCCATTGGATGTGTGGTTCTGTGATTGACTCTCAAAATCCTCCCAGTAAATTCTATGATAGAGTCACTGGTTATTAGTTCCTTGCCAACCAGTAAAATGCTCAAACTGCAACAGATGGTTTGCAAAGGATGCCTGACCACAATCCATTGGCAATGTATGAACAAGAGGCCTTGCATTTGGCTTCAGGCCTCATCTAATTGATCTGAGTGAGGTTGTATTTCCTGGCACACTTGCACAGGCAGCTTACCCTTCTGCGATAATGGGCTGGAATTCAACCTGAAGGATTGTGCGGTTTTGGGTGCAAGTGGATGGTTAAAACCAGCAGAATTGTCAGACTATCTGAAGAGCTACACCAATCTGCTAACTTACAGCCTTCATTGTAGCATTGTTAGTCTGCTTAAGAGCAACCCACTTGGGAAAGACAAGCTGCCACTTAACATACATTAATTGGTCAATAAGTAAGATGCTGTACATACTTCCAGCTTTAAGCTAGAGTCTATGGGGCTTTTGGGGTTTTCTGGAGCTTACCATTAAAAACACAGTGAGAACAGGCCTGTGGAGGCTAAAGTGTGTGATGAAAAAATACAAATAAGTGTTTTACACTCACACCTGCTGTACCTGCGTCAGGACTTGCTTATTATACATACACTGTACATTGAACATTTCCACAAGACTGAATTTGGAGTTTGCTTTACACACACGGTGGGCGGCACGGTGGCACAGTGGTCAGCACTGCTGCCTCACAGAGCCAGAAACCCGGGTTCAATTCCTGCCTCAGGCGACTGACTGTGTGGAGTTTGCACGTTCTCCCCGTGTCTGCGTGGGTTTCCTCCGGGTGCTCCGGTTTCCTCCCACAGTCCAAAGATGTGCAGGTCAGGTGAATTGGCCATGCTAAATTGCCTGTAGTGTTAGGTAAGGGGTAAATGTAGGGGTATGGTTGGGTTACACTTCGGCGGGTCGGTGTGGACTTGTTGAGCCGAAGGGCCTGTTTCCACACTGTAATGTAATCTAATCTAATCTACATTGTAAACCTCTTCAAACTTTGGAAGTTCTTCCAACACACTTAAAACACTTCAGATGTGTAACTGCACTTTGGATGTTGGAAGTCTCATATACATTTTGGAACTCTGAAGTATCAGAGCAGCATGATTACTGTTGTTACCTTAGACTGGATAGCAGGTAGGGAACCCAGCAGTTACAGCAAGAGCACCACGAGCAACAGCGCGGCAATACAAGCAACAGAAGTAGAAAAACAGCCTCAGGAACAGCAGAATGAGAAACAGTCAGCTGCTCTCAAATCCATTGCATCAGAGGAGGCAGAGGAACTGCAGAGAGCTACAACCTGAAGATTTCAGAAACCTGTCATACAGGGAATATAGGAAAAGGACAAGCTTCCTCAGTATCGCTGAGTACCCATACAACTTGCATTTACATAGCGCCTTTAACACAGAGAAGCAGCCCACAATGTTAAACATAAGGGGACTTCTCACATTTGCAGTTCAAATGTGTGGTGAGTAAGCTTCAAGGCATCAACTCTGTTATGGTAATTTATCTTCCCCAACTGACTCCCTTTCTCCCTAAATAATTGCACAAATAAGATGTTGAGTACTTTTCTCAGGAAATAATGTGTCACATGACTCACAACGTTCTCACGACTGAAGCCATGTCACTACAAGATTTCCTCCCTCCTTCTGTAGAACTAGTAATTGAGGCCATGATATTGCACCATTCCAGTCTAGACAGAAGTTTCCACCCAGGATAGAGCACTCTCTGCTTTCTGGAGGAACGAACAGCAATGTAGGAAGATCAATGTCCTTCTGAACTCTGCTTAAGTAAGTTCCAGCTTTAAAACTTCTCCATCTCACCTTAAAACTTGTATTTAACATTTGTGACAATACTGTAAGTGTAAGGGGTGTATTTTGTCCTTTTTTTAAGAAGAGAGGTTGAGACAGAATTGACGAAAGGTCTGCTTTAAACCAGTAAAGTAAATAGCTTGTTAGGACAGATTCTTAAACATTAGAGCAATAGAAGCAGCCTGAATGGGTGGAGTCAAGCTCCCACAGAACAAGGATTTTTAGCTTTAACTTTTAGTAGCTGTTGGGATTGTGAAAGCTGCTACATCTCACTCTCTCTCTCTCTTTACATCTAAAAGCTGGGGTTCTGTTCCCTTTCCTGGAGTTGTATGTGAGACAATCTATTTTTACTGAATTTGCCCTTGACAAGGATGTCCTTATGGGATATTACTATATTGGAGCAGTTAATGAGTAGTTTATTATTTTGTAAAGTATTTTGATAGAGTTATAGTTAAGCCAATTCTTCTGCTTTTATTTTGTCAGTATTTTAAAGGGTACAAATAAAGTGTGTTTTGCTTCAAGCCTAGTAGTTTGACCAATCAAATTGCATCCGGAAGACAATGCCTGGCACCTGCCTTTCAAATAAGAAAAAGTTAATGTCTAGGCTATCTCCTTGACATGTTTTGAGGGGGTTTAGTCTGGTCTCTAAAATGTTTCTACCCTGGGAAAAATACTCCATGGCTCTTAGAATTCTATAAACCTTTATTAGGTCACACGCTAACAAAAATATTCCAAGTTTGACCAACCTTGCCTTATAGGAGCATTCCTGAAGAAGGGCTTATGCCCGATACGTTGATTCTCCTGCTCCTTGGATGCTGCCTGACCTGCTGCGCTTTTCCAGCAACACATTTTCAGCTCCAACCTCTCCTTATTGCAAATATACTTGAATCCAGGCAATATCCTAGTAAGCCTCTTTGGCACTGTCCCCAAAGCCTCCACATCCTTTCTACAGTGTGACAACTGCACACAATACTCTAAATATAGCCTAACTGAAGTTTTATACAGCTGCAACATAACTTGTCAAATTTTGTACTCAATGCCCTGTCCTATGAAGGCAAGTATGCCATATGCCTTCTTTACCACCTTATCTCTTTGTTTTGCCCTTTCCAGGGAGCTAGAGACTTGCACCCTAAATTCCCCCTCTACATCAATGCTCCTAAGGTTCCTGCCATTTGATGTGTCCTTTACTCTTGCATTTTACCTCCCAAAATGCATCACCTCACACTTGCCTGGATTAACCTCTAACTGCCACTTCTCCACCAAACTTTCCAACTAATCTGTCTCACTGAGTATCCTTTGATAATCTTTCTCGCCATCCACAAACTCCACTAACTTTCATATCGGCTGCAAACGTACGATCAGACTACATACATTTTCATTCAAATCCTTTATATATATTACAAACATCAGAGCTCTAATTACTGATCCTTGCAAAACACCACTGGTCACAAAACACCACTGGTCACAGACCACCAATCAAAAAACCCCTCTCCCACAATTACCTTCTGTCTTACATGACCAAGCCAATTTGTATAAAACTTACCAACTCACAATAGATCCCATGTGACGTGTTCTTCTGGATCATGAGGGATCTTGTCAAATGCTTCAGGAAAGTCCATATAGATAGCATCCACTGTCCTACCCTCATCAATCATCTTTGTCACTTTCTTAAGAAATTCAATCAAACTTTTGTTGATCCTCCTAAAGATTTCTGCCCTTGGCTGCTCCTTTAATCCTTGTGCTTCCCGCAGCTTCTGCACACAGCTGGTGTTGGCAGCATTATTTCTCAGGTCACATGATTCAGACATCCTGCCCCTCTTCAAGATTTATTATTTTTCAAAAGGAAGTGACACACCTGAAATCATGGAAAGTGTTCCTTGCATTAGTGATGCTGTGGAGGGTCTGGTGACTGAATTCGGCTCTAGGATGGAGCTGTATCGTAATGATATCCTCAAAACAAGCAAATTAAGAAGGACTAGAGCACGTCTTAGAAGTAAATGCTCATAACTCAGTGCCCCAGACATGCCAGAAAAGAAGGATGAAATACAATGGGGTTAAGTTATGTGAAGAGGTTATATAAATTAGCCTGTTTTCTGTAGAATTTATAAGTTTAAGGTGTGATCTGAAGGAAATCTTCATGATATTAACAGCAAAAGATGGTGTAGATAAGCTATTTTGACTGGTCGGAGATTTCGGGAACTAGGGAACATAGTCTGATAATTAGGGCCAGTGCATTCAGGAGACATGTTTGGAACTCATTTCCACAAAAGGCAGTGGATGCAGGAGCACTTGCTAATTTAAAATCTAAAATAGATATGTTTTTGTTCAACAAAGATATGAAGGGATATGGGCCAAAGGCTGATATATGGAGTTAGGCCACAAGTCAGCCATTGTCTCAGTGAATGGTGGAACAGGCTTGAGGGGCTGAATGGCCTCTTCCTGTTTCTGTTTCCTCTTCTCCTCCTCCTCCTTGCCCACCTTGCTCCCTCTTCTTCTTTACTTCGAGACATATGAAGATGCTACCAGGAGGAAAAGGAAGACTGAGAGCTATCTCATATGAGTGATGAGGATGGACCTGCACTTGATTTACATTCACAGGCTCAGATACCTCACTGTGGAGGGTGGCACGGTGTCATGGCCAGTACACAGAGTGAGTTAACAAAGATGAGTAGACTGAAGCCGTCTCAGAGGTAAGGGATTGCTTATGTAATAGCTCTCAGGATAACTGAGTCACAGACAAGGGGAGTCAGATTTCATAGAATCCCGACAACATCCCTTCAGCCCTACAAGTCCACACTGACCTTCAGAAGAGTATCCTATCCAAACCTATTCTGCTTTACTCTACATTTACCCCTAACCTACACATCCCTGAACACTATGGGCAATTTAGTATGGCCAATCTACCCAACCTGCACATCTTTGGATTGTGGAAGGAAACCAGAGCACCCGGAGGAAATCCACACAGACACTGAGAGAATGTGCAAACTCCACACAGATAGTCGCCCAAAGCAGGAATCAAACCCTGAGTCACTGTGCTGCCCAGTGAGAAGAATACCTCAGTGGGGTGGCTGGCAGGAAAACATTGATTAACACTCTCAGTGAGACTCCTGGGTCACTGGCAGACAGCCTATGTCACTGTGTAAGAGCTAAGAGTGGTCTGGCTTCAATTTGACAGTGGCCATCGTACAGAGATTGGAGCTCATTCTTTCCACCATGGGGTGATAGCCAACTTCACAAGAACTTTGGTGGACCCAGTCACGATGAAGTTCTGTCAGCTTCCGTACAGCTTCCACAACTGCGCAAGTGGAATCCTGTTGACAGCTCAAAGTGCTTCGGTGGAAGATCAGAGAGCAGTTCAGATCCATAGCTGTTGTGCAGACTCAGATTGTTGCCATCCTCTATGCATGGACCCCGTTACTCAACAGGACAACCATATGCCCTGTGCATTCCACCCTCAGTTCAATGGCATTTCTATTTACTTTGCTAATACTCTGTCCATGCTCACAGCTGATTTTCAGCTTCTCTACGCTACATGAAGCAACAGATGATGGCCAAGGCAACCTTACTGCAAGAATTTTAGGGATTAACATCACTTAATTTGTGATGTTATCTCTTAGTATGGAGTCATGCTCAAGTGCAGACTGGAAAATGAAACACTAAGATCAGTTCATGTGTTTTGCAGCCTCTCTTGCCATTGATTTTAAGAGCTGGAAAATTGAGCTTTACAAATTAAATCTTATACATAAGTAGCATTAATGAAAAAATACCCTCAGTGTAGTGAATTCAAAGGGATTTATTTTACTTCTCATTAAACTAAAGACAGAGAAGAAAAACTGATCAATCTTTTATTGATATAATGCCTGATTGCATCTCTCAGCAATGTCTCAAAATGGTTCTGGAAAGAACTACTGTTATGTCACTGAATACATAGTCATTCCCTATGTAGTAATATCCCACATATAGCAATGAGGTGGTAACCAGTTCATCTGCCTTAACTGTACTAATCAAATCTATGTCCTACTCCTTGAGGGCAGCATTGTGGCTCAGTGGTTAGCACTGCTGCCTCACAGCACAACAGGTCCTGGGTTCAATTCCATCATCGGGTGACTATCTGTGTGGAGTTTGCACAATCTCTCCGTGTCTGTGTGGGTTTCCTTCTGGTGCTCCGGTTTCCTCCCACAGATCAAAGATGTGCAGGTCAGGTGAATTGGCCATAGTATTAGGTGCATTAGTCAGAGGGAAATGGGTCTGGGTGGGTTGCTCTTCAGAGGGTCGGTATGGACTTGTTGGGCCAAGGGGCCTGTTTCCACACTGTAGGGAATCTAATCTAAATCCTAAAGCTAGTTTCTATGTTTAGGATAAATTCTTGCTCATCTTCAGATAATGTCATGGCATGTTGTGTGTCCAACATTAGTTTGGTTAAATCATCCAAAGTACAATGTATTTCAAAAACAAAAAGTTTATATGGACAAAAATAGAGAAACTGACCACATCTTGTATTATATGTAATGTATGAGAGAGACAGACTTAACATTTTGAGTTACTGGTATTGAGGGATTGTCGTATGAGCCAAAGCTAAACAGATTGGGACTCTACTCACTGGAGTTTAGCAGAATGACAGGTGATTGATTTAAGTGTATAGGATTCTTAAGGGGCTTGACAAGGATAAATGCTGAGAGGATGTCACTCCTCATGGGACAGTCGAGGACCAGACGGTACAGTCGCAGAACGAAGAGACACCAATGTAAGACCGAGATGAGGAGGAATTTCTTCACTCAGAGGGTTGTGTGTCTTTGAAATTCCTTGCCACAGAGAATGATGGGGGTAGAGTCATTGTGTATATTGATGGCTGAGATAGACAAATCAGGAATATAGGGTTATAAGAGAAACACAGGAAAGTGAATGAGAAGAATATCAGACCAGCCATGATCCTATTGAAGGGTGGAACAGGCTCAAGGAACTTATTCTTGTTCTAATTTCTTATGTTCTAATCACAACTGATGTACCCAGGATTTGACGATAATTTTTAACCTCGTTTGGATCATGAATTGTTTATTCCTTTGTTTGTTGTCTATTTTCAATTCTCTGTAGCTTGCAGCTGAACAATAATTAAAAGCTTCATTGCCTTCTGCTTCCCTCAAGTCATGATGTTTTCATTCTATTTATCATTGTAACAGTTTGGTTACCAGGACATACACCCCTTCTTCTATACATGCATTGAACCAGGAGCATTGCCTATTAATCTGTTTAGGCTAATTGAGTGAATAGTTAATAATGATTGGCAGTTCAGAAGGACAATCATTGAATTGATCTGCTCGAGCTACTCATGCTTTGTTGAAAAGCATGTGCTGAGCGATAGCATTCAAAAGAACTAATCATTTATCCAATTATCTGATCTGCTACTTCTATTAGTTGAATTATTAAGTAACAAAAATATAATGCAGTCATAGGCAAGTACAAAGGAATGGATGGCTCATCAATTTGACCTTAGTAATTACTGGCATTGGTGAAAATTCATTAAACCAACTAACCACTTCAACCTACAGAACTGCTATTCTCAAACAATCAAATGACCTGTCTGACATATCATGAAAATGATAAGTCATTGTACAAATTACAATTAAGAGGCTTTGGTGCAGAAGACGGATATCTTGTTTAGATTTTATGTTTCTTTAGCTTAGAAACTAACCAAACACATGCATGAACTAAATTGAAAATTCCAGTAAGTAATTAAGAGTTTCCCTTGTTAAACCATGCAGATTAGTTTTAACAGCATAGTTTTCCAGCTCAAGACCGACATACCTCTTTATGATGTCTTTGCTTGGCAGACTAGATAGTAGCACCATTTAGACAAAATACTGTGGAAATCTGAAATATAAACAAGACTTCCTGGAGATACTAAACATTCAAATTCTAGTTGTCTTACTGGAGAAAGGATATTATTAAACTAGAAAAAGTTCAAAAATGCTTCCTGAACCAGAAGGTCTGTGCTATAAGGAGAGGTTGGATAGTCTAGGACTTTTTTCCGTGGAGTGTAGGAAACTGAGCAATGACATTATTAAGATATATAAAATCACGAAGGACGTAGTTAAGGTAGTTATCGGACAGTTTTTGCCCATGGTAGGAGAAGCTAAAACTGGAGGCCATAGGTTTAGGGTGAGAGGGAGAGATATAAAAGGGTTCAAAGAGGCAATTTTTTTCACACAGAGGATGATGAGTGTGTGGAATTGACTGCACGAGATAGTGGTGGAAGCCAATACAATTTTGTCATTTAAGAAACATTTTAGACAGATGCATGGATGGGATAGGTGTGGAGGGATAAGGACCAAATGTAGGCAAATGGGACTAGTTTAAATTGTGAAAAATGGGCAGCATGGACAAGTTGGGCTGAAAGGCCATATTTCCATGCTGTTCACATCTATGACTCGAACATGTTGGGTATCAACTATGATAGTGACTGTGACAATGGGGCAACTGTAGCCTGCAGAAATAAGCAGGTTGGAGTTGGGTGCCATGTGAAAATGTTAACAGTTTCACACAATCTTTAGGAAACTAAATTGATTAAATGAAACACGGAATATCTGAGGAAAAACTTAATACAGGGGTGGTCCAGAAACAGCAGGATGTTTCTGGACCACACCCTACCAAGATTACTTGCCCAAGCATTAAACAAGCCCACAATAGAACACCCTTGTATTAAGACTCATTTGGGATTGGATCCTGTCCCAAATTCCAATACACAATAATAGTTCCTCATCTGTTCTTGCAACTCTGATCCCTACCTTCTAGATTATTCCTTTCTGAAATGGAAGCTAAACTTGTCAATCAGGCTGGTATCCAGGCAGGGATCCTGTTTATAAAGAAGACACATACACTACAGTTACAGCTCCATGGTATGTGCAGGGAAACCTGTGCAGCAAAGATTCTGCCCCCTTGCTTATTCTGCTTAGCAATAGGGACCTGAAATAACTCCACAGAGGCCAGTATCCTGTCACTAAGTCACTCTTTATTTACACATGGAGAGTCCTTGACACTGATCCAGCTCCCTCAGAGCCAGGTCTGAGTGAACAGAACCTCTGACACTCCTGTTTATATATCAGCCTGGGCTCCCTAATTGGACCAATCAGGGAACTCTTATTCTATGGGGCCCACCTGGCTGACCTTGTTACAATCAGTATAGGACCAATTTTTCATTTCAGTGATTTTGCATCTGAAAAACGTTGGAGGTATAAAACTTCTTAAGTAAATGTTTGGTAACCATGAGGACAGCCTCAACCAGGATCTTAGATTCATGTCACATTCCAGGTGACCCCTCTACAGTATACACACACAAACACGCAGGCCCTCTGTGATACACACACACGTGCACACGCACATACACGCGCACGCACACACACGTACACACACATTCATACTCACGTGCACACCCTCTCACAGGCATATACTCATGCGTACACACATTCACACACTCTCCTTTTCTATCCTAAACACACACATACATAGATACACTCTGTTCCCCTCACGTGCACACACACACATCTCAGTCTATGAGGTGAATTTGCATTTGCAGATACATTCTATTTTGTTCACAAAGCACACAATCTGTAGGCAGTCAATCCAAGTGACATTTTATAAATTTCTACTTTGGATATAGAACTGGTCTAACTCAGGTTTTGCATACACACAGACTCTAACCTCACACATTCAAAGCATCATCTCAGCTGAGATGTCACTTTTTTTGTAAAACTTTAAATTATCTCAGGAATGTGGCTTGAAAGAAGTTCTGGGATTTACATATTAATGAATTGAAACCTGTAATCAGTTTTAAGTGATTAAAGACTTAACAGCAATCAAGTTTTGTTCAATGTACCGCATCAGTTGCATGGCACTTTGATCTTTTGTTATAAATTCTGTGTCCTATGATCCTGCCCCACTAGCTACCTGACGAAGGAGCAGTGCTCTAAAAGCTAGTACTCCCAATTAAACCTGTTGGACTATAACCTGGTGTTGTGTGATTTTTAACTTTGTCGATCTCAGTCCAACACTGGCATTTTCACATCATTCTTAAATAAACATATAGGTAGGGAAAAGCAGTCCAGAGGAGGAAAAACAAAAGGGAGGAAAACTGATTACATGGAAATTAGAAGTGATTAAGTGACAGAGGAGATAGTAGTATGAATGGGAATGAAACAATGAGGAAACAATAGATAAATCATAAGGTGCTAAACATGAAAATATTGCAATCTTGCCGTAAAACAAGGAGCAGTGTTACAACTGTGAATTTTATAGGATTATTGCAAACTTGATTCTATATTCACTTTGATCATCCCAAGTCATTTATAATTACATTGTAAATAATTGTGGCTCCAGACCCAGGATGAAAGGAAAGGCTGGTAGGTATAGGGAATGCTGGATGACTAAGGAAATTGAGGGTTTGGTTAAGAAAACGAAGGAAGCATATGTCAGTTATAGACAAGATCAATCCAATGAATCCTTAGAAGAGTATAAAGGCAGTAGGAGTATACTTCAGAGGGAATTCAGGAGGGCAAAAAGGGGACATGAGATAGCTTTGGTAAATAGAGTTAAGGAGAATCTAAAGGGCTTTTATGAATACATTAAGGACAAAAGGGTAACTAGGGATAGAATAGGGCCCCTCAAAGATCAGCAAGGTGACCTTTGTGTGGAGCCGCAGGACATGGAGGAAGATACTAAACGAGTATCTTGCATCAGTATTTACTGTGGAAAAGGACACGGAAGATATAGAATGTCAGGAAATAGATAGTTTCATCTTGAAAAATGTCCATATTACAGAGTAGGAAATGCTGGATGTCTTAAATGCATAAAAGTGGATAAATTCCCAGGACATGATCAGCTGGGGAAGTGATTGCTGGGCCTCTTGCTGAGATATTTGTATCATCAATAGTCACAGGTGAGGTGCTGGAAGACTGGATGTTAGCTAACGTGGTGTCACTGCTTACGAAGGGTGGTAAGTACAAGCCAGGGAACTATAGACCAGTGAGCCTGATGTTGGTGGTGAGCAAGTTATTGGAGGGAATCCTAAGGGACAGAATGAGCTGAAAATGTGTTGCTGGAAAAGCGCAGCAGGTCAGGCAGCATCCAGGGAACAGGAGAATCGACGTTTCGGGCATAAGCCTATCTTAAGGGACAGAATGTACATGTATTGGGAAAAACAAGGACTGATTAGGAATAGTCAACATGGCTTTGTGCGTGGGAAATCATGTCTCACAAACTTGATTGAGTTTTTTGAAGAAGTAACAAAGAGAATTGATGTAGGCAGAGTGGTGGATGTGATGTATATGTACTTCAGTAAGGCGTTTGACAAGGTTCCCCATGGGAGATTGGTTAGCGAAGTTAGATAGCATGGAATACAGACAGAACTAGCCATTTGGATACAGAACTGGCTCGAATGTAGAAGATAGAAGGTGGTGGTGGAGGATTGTTTTTTAGACTGGAGGTCTGTGACCAGTGGAGTGCCACAAGGATTGGTGCTGGGTCCACTACTTTTCATCATTTATATAAACAGCTTGGATGTGAACATAGGAGATATAGTTAGTAAGTTTGCAGATTACACCAAAATTGGAGGTGTAGTGGACAGCAAAGAAGGTTACCTCAGATTACAATGTGATCTTGATCAGATGGGCCGATGGGCTGAGAAGTGGCAGATGGAGTTTAATTCAGATAAATGTGAGGTGCTGCATTTTGGGAAAGCAAATCTTAGCAGGATGCATACATTTAATGGTAAGGTCCTAGGGAGTGTTGCTGAACAAAGAGACCTTGGAGTGCAAGTTCATAGCTCCTTCAAAATAGAGTCACAGGTAGATAGGATAGTGAAGAAGGCATTTGATATGCTTTCCTTTGTTGGTCAGAGTATTGAGTACAGGAGTTGGGAGGTCATGTTGCGGCTGTACAGGAAATTGGTTAGGCCACTGTTGGAATATTGCGTGCAGTTCTGGTCCCCTTGCTTTGGGAACGATACTGTGAAATGTGAAAGGGTTCAGAAAAGATTTGCAAGGATGGTGCCAGGGTTGGAAGATTTTTGGTATAGGGAGAGGTTCAATAGGCTAGGGCTGTTTTCCTCGAGTGTCGGAGGCTGAGGGGTGACATCATAGAGGTTTATAAAATCATGAGGGGCATGGATAAGATAAATAGACAAAGTCTTTTCCCGGGGGGGCATAGGTTTAAGGGAGAGGGGAAAGATGTAAAAGAGACCTAAGGGGCAACTTTTTATGCAGAGGGTGGTACATGCATGGAATGAGCTGCCAGAGGAAGTGGTGGAGGCTAGTATGTTTGCAGCATTTAAAAGGCATCTGGATGGGTATATGAATAGGAAGGGTTTGGAGGGATATGTGCTGGGTGCTGGCAGGTGGGACTAGATTGGGTTAGGATATCTGGTTGGCACAGACGAGTTGGACCAAAGGGCTTGTTTCCGTGCTGTGCATCTCTATGACTCTATGACTTTATAACCCATCCCCACAGCATTCAACGAGTTATAGGTTGCTGTTATGAAAATAGCCATTCTATCCCAACACTCTGTCTTCAATTTGTTCACCAATCTTTATCCATTTTCCCCAACACCATTGACTCTTCATTAAGTAGCTTCATTTGTGGGACCTTATTGAACCCATTTTGAAAATACAAATATATTAAAACTACTGTTTCCCTTTATCCTCATTAAAGAACTGGAATGAATTTGCCATGAATGATTTCCCCTTCAAGAAGCCATTCCAGCTCTCCTTCAATTTTATTATGTATTGCTAAGTGCTCTAGTGTTATATCCTTCAATTCGACTCTAATTTTTTTTTCCCAATGGCATACTTTTAGCTGAAAAATGTGGTGCTGGAAAAACACAGCAGGCCAGGCAGCATCCGAGGAGCAGGAGAATCGACATTTCGTGCATAAGCCCTTCTTCAGGAATGAGGCTGGTGTGCCAAGCAGGCTGAGATAAAAGGTAGGGGGGAGGGAATTTGGGGGAGGGTCGCTGGGAATACGATAGGTGGAAGGAGGTGAGGGTGAGGGTGATAAGCTGACTGGTCTATACTTACCTGTATTTTTGTCTCTCTCCATTTTTGAACAAGGATGTTACATTGGAAATTTTTCAATTATCTGGGACATTTCCTGACTCTAAGGATTCTAGGAAGATTATTACCGAGGATATGTACCATCAGATCCAGGAAACTAATTGATTCTTAACTTCTCAGTACCTTTTCTTCTCTAGTGATGGTGATTGCCTTTATCCTCTTCCAGCTCCTCACCCCATCCTTCATTATTAATGTCTTCCACCATGAAGACTGATGCAAAATAATTATACAACATTCATTACCATGTCATAAGCAACATGAATATGATATATTATTTCTAAAAAAAATCTGCAACAAGCAAGACTGTCTGGGACCTTGGACAATGGAAAAATTGTTATGACCAGATGTGGAGAGGTGAATCAGCTTTCTGCTTTCTGAACCCCACAGTTGGCACAGTGGCTCAGTGTTTAGCACTGTTGCCTCACGGGTCCTGGGTTTGATCCCACCCTCAGGTAACTGTTGGTGTGGAGTTTGCACATTCTCCCTGTGTCTGCGAGGGTTTCCTCTGGTTGCTCCAGTTTCCTCCCACAGTCCAAAGATGTGCAGGCTGGCTGGATTAGCCATGGAAAATGCAGGGTTGTAGGATAAGGTATGTTTGGGTGGGATGCTCTTCAGAGGGCTGGTGTGAACATAATGAGCCAAATAGCCTGCTTTCACACTGTATGGGTTCATCATTCTATGATGACCATAACAAGTATTTTAAACTCTCTTCTATAACACAGCTATATCAGATTCCAATTAAAATATTGTATTCGTCAAAATTAAAGAACCAAGTGTAAGGCTTTCATGAGTGAAAGAAGAACTTTATTATTTATTAACACTGAGGAAAATAGTAAAACATGACATCAAATATACATACAAATACCAGTGAAACTTTTAAAAAAGGAAGAGTATCTACTACGGAAGGGAAAATCAACACAGTCAATTTAATTAAAGAAGTCCTTACAGTCTTTGAAGTGTGAGGTTTTAATTTGCAATTCTGGCTGTGAAATTGATGCCTTGAATCTTTACAAGTGGCAATCAGTTATTGATACATTTCAGTTCATGGTGAATAGATGTTTCTCCAATTTACCCTATCGCTGGCTGTTGTTTTCAAATGTCTAAGAAAAATAAAACAGATAGAGATAGATAGAGCAAGAATTTCAACACTGCTGCTATTAATTCATTTTCTTCTTCCTTTATCCATCTCTGTCTCCAGATTGAGGTCTGTCATACAGTTCATTTATGTATTCCTATGACTGCTTCATTTTTTTCCCCCAAGTGGGATAGTCTGCAGGCAAACTTTCATCTCATTGTATGATACTGTCAGGATTTTTAAAACAAATACGAGAACCAAATCTGAGTGACTGCTTGCAGTTATTCTGAAAATATGTTAAGTTCAGTTTAGGCTTGTTTATTTATGGTTTCATGAGTTGACACAATTTCTGATCAGGTGATCATGGCAGCCATCTTAAGCCAGTGTTTTGCTCTTTTAAAGGCCATTTTAACCCATAATAGACACCGGATTTAAACAAAAAAGCAGCTGATGGAAATTGAAAATTGACAGTCCATTTTTCCTACAACCACAATAATATCAAATGTATGAGACTTAAATAACCTTTGTGAAACAATAAGCCATCTCATACCATGGTGAAAGTGAGGACTGATCTTTGTTTTCATGACATCATGTTGAGGTTGTACAGGGTGTTGGTGAGGCCTTTTCTAGGGTACTGTGTCCAGACCAGGTCACCCTGTTAGAGGAACGATATTATTAAGGTGGAGAGGTGAAAGTGAGTACTGCAGATGCTGGAGGTCAGAGTCAAGATTAAAGTGGTGCTGGAAAGGCACAGCAGGTCAGGCAGCATCCGAGGAGCAGGAAAATCGACATTTCAGGCAAAAGCCCTTCATCAGGAATATTATTAAACTGAAGAGGGTTCAGGAAAGATTTACCAGAATGTTGCTGGAAATTGAGGGATTGAGTTATAAGGAGAGGTTGGTTAGCATGGGACTTTTTTCACTGGAATGTCAGAGGTTGATGGTTGATCTTATCTAGGTTTATACAAACATGTGGGGCATAGAAAAGGTGAATGGCAGGTGCTTTTTCTCTAGGTTGGAGGATTTCAAGATGAGGGGCATATTTTTAAGGTAGAAAGGAGAAAGATTTTAAAAAGACATGAGGGACAACCTTTCTACACAGAGAGTGGTTCATGTGGGGAATAAACTTCCAGAGGAAGTTGTGGATGTAAATGCAATTACATCATTTAAAAGACATTTGGATAAGTACATGAAGAAGAAATGTTTGGAATGACATGGGTCAAAAGAATGCAGGTGGGACTAGTTTAGCTTGGGTTTTTGGTTGGCATGGATTGATTGGACTGAAGGGTCTGTTTCTGCGCAGTATGACTCTATGACAATTTACAGCTATATGCTATCTTTATTAAGTGGCACAAAGATGTCTCAAGGCTCTTGATAGCAAAGGTTTCAGATACATTTTATTTTGGGTCACATGAAAATTTATTAGGAGAAGAGATCAAAATCTTGACTAGGTCTTGCAGGGTTATTTGGGTAGGGTGATAATCAAGGGTGATTGCCAAGGTGGAGAGGAATGAGAAAGTAGGAGGAGTTGAATATCACAATTGAAATTCTAAACTAAAGATGTCATGCCCAAGAGCCAATGTAGATGTGTGATATAGATCAGTAAGCATATGGATGACGGGTGAGGTAGGATGTGGAAGAAGAGTTTTGGATACACTCAAGATTATCATGGGTGTAAGGTGGGGAGCCAGGCAAAAGAACAATCAATAGTAGAATCCAGGAATAGCAAAGGAATGAAACAAGAATTTCAGGCAGCGGATGCATTCAAGCAGATAGAGCTGATGAACGTTATAGTTACAGGGATTGCAGTCACTGGTTTTTTTTTAGATTAGATTAGATTACTTACAGCCACACAGTCAGTCGCCTGAATCGGGAATTGAACCCGGGTCTCTGGCGTTGTGAGGCAGCAGTGCTAACCACTGTGCCACCGTGCTGCCCGTGGTCTTGATGATGTGGACGATACATTGATTTTCCAGGCTCACACTACTAATGATGGACCAATTTCACCACACAATGCATTTTGTACCTTTCTGATTAACATAACAGATTATTATACCAAATCATATTCAACAATAGTTTGTATAATTCAATGCACACTAAAAAGAATGCATTATTCTGTCTGCTGAGATACACAAAACAATTCATATGCACAAGGCAAGTACATTTGTTAGTTAATTGAATCCATCTGCACGTTGGAGTAAACCAATTCATCAGTACCAGGCTCAGTGTTTGTTGTTAACCTTACCACAGAGAATTATTCTTTTATTATACTCTATATTACAGCTCAGAAATGTTGTATTAAAATCATTTCCGGGAAGTTTATTAATTAGATAATGTCTCAGTCAAGTAATCTGAATCTGGATATTCTTTTCACGTTTCATAAAATTCAAATCAATAACCATCAAAAAGCCTCAATAGGATTAATGGTAGGAAAATATGAATATCCAGAAGAATGAAATTAATGTAAACGTTGAGGATTAACAGATGTACGCTGGATTGATTTCATTCTTTTAGAGATTTACATTCTCTCAATTTTCATCTGATCATTGGAGCAATCATTGTAGCACACCCTGTGGGAATGAATGAAATAATTCACTTTGTACAAACGCATCTTACATCTTATTTCCAAACCCTGTCTGACTTTTATTGATCAATTTGGGTTCATATTGCACAATTCAGCCCATTTTAAGGTGAATGGTACTTCCAATTACCTCATTCCCTGTTCCAGGTAATGTATTTGGTCATTATGGACCACAGACCAATGAATCTTAAAGCACTGCATAATGAGTTATATTTGGATTGTGAGAGCCGGCTGTTTTGTGAGATCTTGGTGAATGTGAAATGCTATTTTTGCTTCTAGTCTTTCCATCCAAACTGCCATCATTCAAGTCCACAGAGGCTCATTCCCTAATCATCTAAAGAGCAGGAGTGTATCAGTAACACAGTTCATGTTGAAAAACCTCTATGAACTACTGAAGTATGAATAAATATCCTGATTTGAAATCTGACCCCCTCAGTTGGAAGCAACCTGTAACAATTTGAAGAGAGGAACTTCAGATGAATGTAATAAAGCACTTGTGCTCAATTCTATCTCTACTAACAGGTCTCAACATGGAATCAGTAATATAGCACTTTTACAGGTAATCAACATGCTTTTAGATGGTTTCATGCTAAGTGGCTCAGGTGCCTGTTTCTTTCAGATAGTGGTCTGCAGCACCTTCATGGACACCACAAAAATGATTTGGAATTTTGCCTCCCACCTCGATCCCTCCCCTCCCCCATTCCCTGGATGACTCCCACCCGACTTATTACATTGCTAACCAGGGGTGGTAGTGATGTTGTGCAAATGTCTCCAGACTAGGAATCCAAAACCCCAGGCTAATATTCGAGGTACATGGACTTGAATTCCACCATGGCAGATGGTGAATTCAATACAGAAAAAAAATCTGGAAATAAAACAATTCCAATGGTGACAATGTAACCACTGTCAACTGATTTGAAAGCTCATCTGGCCTATCCATATCCACAGACTCTGGGAAAGCCTGTAATTCCCCAAACCATGAATGTGCTTTAAAAAATACACAGGCAGTTCAATACTGCTCTGAATCTGATGAGTTGTATCACAATCCATTCGGCACGTGAATCTTACTAGTTCTATTTAAATGAACCTTGAATTGGCTCCAGCCCTTTCATTGTCTGATCTTGCCTGTATAACCTGTATACAATAGATACTTATACAGAGTCCTTCTTAATCACCAATCCACATGGGTTTTCATTTATTGATAGCAATAGCGGGAAAATACTAAATGCTGTGCTCTAGGTACACTTACCAATGTCTGAACTCTCAGTCCACCTTCCTTATACATTAAACACTGCACCAAGACAACTGATAATGTTTACTCTAAATTACTCTTTTTCTATGGTAAGATGAGTTCCTTAAACTTTTTAATGGATGGAAGACATTATCAATAGATTGAGTAAATCCATGTCCCTGACTAAAATCCCTTCGCACAGTCATTACCTGTGAGAATTCTGTGCATCCCTGAGAGCTTTTGAGACTGTGCTATTTATATCTGTCAATTAATAAGAAAATTACTGAAGTTAACAAAGCTTATGCGTTAAATTCTCCTTTCTCCCTTGCCCACACATCACAGAATGTCTAGTTCTTATCAGTGTTGTCATGAGGATAGATGAAGATTGAGCACTGCACTATAGCTGATTCCAAGTCTACCCTATAGGTCAGTCCCTCCATGTTAGAAGAAGACGGCATGCCCTCTGTTTCTTTAGTACCAGAGTAGCAGGTGGGCTTTGTGAAGTTTAGGGGTCGAACAGAAATGCAAAGGTTCTTAGATTAGGGATCTCTAATTGTAGCTCCACCTAATTGAGACTACAAAAAATGGTAATCTGCTGCTTCCAGTATGATAGTACTCCGATGAGCATTTGAATAAATCTGAATCTAAGGGATGCTCTTGCTATCCAGTGGTAGGCCTGGGAGACCATTGGCACAGCACTGTCAGCGATAAGACACATTCCATTGGTTATTTCTCCTGATGTTACTTCTGAGGTAGCACGGTGGCTCAGCAGTTAGCACTGCTGCCTTACAGTGACAGGGACCTGGGTTCAATTCCAGCCTCGGGTGACTGTCTGCGTGGTGTTTGCACATTCTTCCCATGTCTGTGTGGGTTTCCTCCAGGTGATAGGGTAGGGGGAATGAGTCTGGGTTGGCATGCTCTTCAGAGAATTGTGGTGGGCTGAATAGCCTGTTTCTGCACTATAGGGATTCTATGATTCTGTTTACCACAAAGCAAGATGCTTGGAAATAAACCCTATGTATCCATGTGGAAAACTAAGAGAAACCTAATTGCTGTGCTCTGGTGAGGTTCATTATAATCAAATATCCTTCTACCCTAAAGCAATTTGCTATCTTGGATCGATTCTAATCCAATTTCTTTTCCCTTGTTATGCCTTCAATGAGCTTAACCAGATTGAATTTAAGTTACAGAATATGAGTGGATATTTGCATAGACATATTTGATATGATGTTGTAGTTAACCTACCTTTGCATTTGCTATTTGCAATGTTAATTATATTCTCTGTACTTCGGTATCTTATTCTTTGGCACTTCAAGACACAATGCTTGAATATCTTGCAGTAAGACCACAAAAAGGTCCCTAGCAACTCAAGAAACTGCTCACAGTTGTCACTAGCATATGAAAAGGTGAAAAGTGAGCTTTGTAGTCGCATAAAATAATGTGTACTTCATTCATACAATATGCACATGACAGAAATTGAATTCAACTCATCTACAAAACCTATGAATTTTACTGACGGCAAAGACTAACTGATTAATTAAATCTGTTTGTAAAACCTCCAAAGCCATGAACATCATGTTGAGGTATTTATTACTTCCATTGCATATTGACAAATGTCAACCACCAATTATACAATCTCCGAGAAGGGACAAAAAATGAAGAGGAAAAGACCAGTCAGAGGTAGAAAACTCTTCTACCTCCTTAGTAAATTGAAACTACTCCAGAAAGCAAAACACAAAATATTATAGATGGTGGAAATCTGAAATAAAAACAAAGAAAATGCTGGATATACATAGCACCACAATTAAAGATGGAATGTTTTTATGTTAGAAATGTGAATGTATTCAACACCTGAAGATTTACCTTATACTCACTGAAATTTACATAGGTTATTTGTTACAGGAGGAGAAAGTGAGGACTGCAGATGCTGGAGATCAGAGCTGAAAATGTGTTGCTGGAAAAGCGCAGCAGGTCAGGCAGCATCCAAGGAACAGGAGAATCGACGTTTCGGGCATAAGCCCTTCTTCTTGAAGAAGGGCTAATG
Source organism: Chiloscyllium plagiosum (assembly GCF_004010195.1). Taxonomy (NCBI): domain Eukaryota; kingdom Metazoa; phylum Chordata; class Chondrichthyes; order Orectolobiformes; family Hemiscylliidae; genus Chiloscyllium; species Chiloscyllium plagiosum. The sequence goes on from NC_057715.1 coordinate 8,686,379, forward strand.
CCCGAAACGTCGATTCTCCTGTTCCTTGGACGCTGCCTGACCTGCTGCACTTTTCCAGCAGTATTTGTTACAGGAGGCTCATACATTACAGTCAAGGGGGTCCAATCTTCTAGCTGGGCTCTTTTCTTTCTCTTTTCCCAAATCACGTTATAATGTCAGGGCTTTAAAGCTGAAAGAAAAGACTATTACAATTCCTCCATCATGCTCCTCCCATTCACAATCTCCACCCTGATCTTGTGTTTATAGAAACATATTAACGTTTTAGGATGATGTATAGGAACCAAATCAGCAAAATAATGAGATTCTAGATAAATGTGAAAAAGCAGATCAAAAAATAAATATTGCAGTTGGTCCAACTGGAGACCGTGATATCAATTGTTACGCCAAAAAGACTATCAGCTTTTGCATTTTATGTCTAAATACTGTCAAGTCTGTATCACTTTTTATTTTTGTGTATTTTTGATTTTGGATTTGAACGGGAAAAGGGCTACTTTTTAAACCAAGGATTGCAGAAAGGATTGCTACACTTCTTACAGGCAGGCTACTAACATTTTGAATAAGTGTCGTTTACATTGCTGCTTGTTCAAACAATGGGGAAGGTTTAGCTGCAGATAAGCTAGAACGATGGAGTACATACAAAATGAGATTCAGCCAGCAATAGGTAGCTGATTGGTTTGTGAAATGGTAACCAGTTATCAAGGCGAAGATCTTCTGTCTACTGAGAACTATGTCAATGCCTCCCAGGTAGTTGGACAACATGTGGGTGTGAATGTTTGAACAATGACCGTCAGACCTCTGAAAAGGAAAGTGCTGTCCATTCCCCTGCAGTCAAACTTAAGCCTGGAGAAAACCAATTTATTTCCCTTGTCAGTTGCTGTAAGCTATGTCTTTTAACTAATAAATAAGAGATTTTCTAAGTACAAACCAATCAATCTGCACGTTCTGCGAGAAAGTGAAAGTAACTGGAAAAAGAATATCAAGGATTAGCAAATCCTGACAAACCAAAAAAATCATCTCAGTGAATTCTATCAAAAAGGCCCATTCCCTGACTTTACCCTATCAATGCCATTGTTTCTCTATCTATGTCGACTTGTTTATTTGTAGAGCATGAGTTTAGTAGGAAAGTTAGAGTTTTAACCAGTCGAGTTATGTGGTTGAGTTGATGGTACATAATTGACTACCCTGCAGCTAAAATCTATTTACAGTAGAACCACGATTATCTGAACTAAATGGGCAGGGAGTCTGTTGTTCGTAAAATTGATTGTTCAGATAATCGATCTGCTCGTAAACAAGCAGTAATTTATGAGAGCCGGTTATCAAACATTTCTCGGTTATCCAGCAGTGCACGCCATTATGCTGTTTAATTGATAACTGAATGCTGAGTTGCCTAATGCTGTTTTTATGGGACTTGAGGTCTTGTTCGGATAATCTGAAATTCAGATAATTGATGCTCGGTTAATCAAGGTTGTAATTCTTCTTAAGTACAGAAACATGGCCAATGCATTCAGTCAACCTGGGTCTAGAAGACAAGTATATTGGTGAATTTTGAGTACTTTTATAAAATTACTCAATATTAGAGTGCAGAAAGAGGCCATTCAGATCATACTGCTGACAGTTTCAATCAGGTCACCCCCTTCATTCTTCTCAACTCCACATACTCAATGGAGTTTAGAGCGATGAGGAGCATCTGATTGAAACTTCTAAACACTGAAAGGTCTGGATAAAGTGGATGTGGACAGAATGTTTTCACTAGTGGGAGAGAGTAGGACCACAGCGCACAGCCTCAGGGTGAAGGGACGATCCTTTAGAACTGAGATGGGAAGGAATTTATTCATCCAGACGATGGTGAATCTTTGGAGATCATTGCTGCAGAGGGTTGTGGAGGCTAAGTCTTTGAGTGTATTTAATTTTAGTCTGACATAAACTGTTGGTGAGAATGCTACTCACCAGGAGTGCAAATTTTGAATTCATGGAGGGCTGGAACCATCCTTCCCAACCAAACTAGATTAGATTAGATTCTCTACAGTGTGGAAACAGGCCATTCAGCCCAACAAGTTCACACTGACCGTCCAAAGAATAACACACCCAGACCCATTTCCCTCAGACTATTGCACTAAACACTATGGGCAATTTAGCATGGTAATCCACCTGACCTGCACATCTTTGGACTGTGGGGGGAAACCCACACAGACACAGAGAGACTGTATAAACTCCACACAGACAGTCACCCGAGGCTGGAATTGAACCCAGGTCCCTGGTTCTGTGAGGCTGCAGTGCTAACCACTGAGCCACCGTGCAGGAGTTTCTGGGTCTGATAGCAGTTCCACTATCGTCTGAGGAGAAAGTGAGGACTGCAGATGCTGGAGTACCAGAGTTGAAAAATGTGGTGCTGGAAAAACACAGCAGGCCAGGCAGCACCCGAGGAGCAGGAGAATCGACGTTTCGGGCATAAGCCCTTCTTCAGGAATGAGGCTGGTGTGCCAAGCGGGCTGAGATAAAAGGTAGAGGGGAGGGAATTTGGGGGAAGGGCGCTGGGAAAGGTGGGGGGGGAGGGGAAATGAAGAAGCTGGAGAAACCTACATTCATCCCTTGTGGTTGGAGGATTTCTAGGCGGAAGATGAGTCGCTCTTCCTCCAGGCGTCGTGTGACCAGGGTCTGGCGATGGAGGAGGCCAAGGACCTGCATGTCATTGGCGGAGTGGGAGGGGGAGTTAAAGTGTTCAGCCACGGGGCGGTTAGGCTGCTTCGTGTGGGTGTCCTAGAGGTGTTCCCTGAAACGTTCCGCAAGTAGGCGGCCTGTCTCCCCAATGTAGAGGGTACAGCGGACAGTAAATGATGTGTGTGCAGGTGAATTTGCGATGGATGATGCAGTGGTGAGTGTCGTTGACCACGTCTGAGGGGAAATTGCGGTCTTTGAAGAAGGAGGCCATTTGAGTTGTTCGGTAGTGGAATTGGTTCTCCTGGGAGCAGATGCGGCGGAGGCGGAGGAATTTGGAATATGGGATGGCATTTTTACAGGGGGCAGGGTGGGAGGAGGTGTAATCTAGGTAGCTGTGGGAGTCCGTCGATTTGTAGTAAATGTCTATTTGAGTCGGTCACCCGAGATAGAAATGGAGAAGTCTAGGAAAGGGATGGAGGAGTCTGAGACGGTCCAGGTAAATTTGAGGTCGAGGTGGAAGGTGTTAGTAAAGTGGATGAACTGTTCAACCTCCTCATGGATTTAGTTCTGGTTTACACCAATGAACTGAATGTTGAACATGTAGAAGGTTGAAGAGAGAAAAAAAAGGTGTCAGGGCATTATGCAAAATTCTAAAAGAGATCTCTTTCCAGTTAATGATGGAAACTAGATTCCAGCATCAGTAGGTTCAATCAACATGACTTGTAGATGAGTCAAGATTAGAGTGGTGCTGGAAAAGCACAACAGGTCACGCAGCATCCGAGGTGCAGGAAAATTGACATTTCAGGCAAAAGCCCTTCATCAGGATTCCTGATGAAGGGCTTTTTGCCCAAAATGCTGACTTTCCTGCTCCTCGGATGCTGCCTGACCTGTTGTGCTTTTCCAGCACCACATTTTCCACTACCGTCTGAACCCTATCTGCAGAGGGTGATCAGACAAAGACCTATAGATTGTGAAAATGACCCTTGTTCCTTAGCCAGGAAGGAACCCCAGAGAATGTAAAAATAATGCATTGGAGACCCACAACAAAAGATCACAGAGGCAGCTACACTCTTACATTCAGTCACAAGAAATTAACATATACCAAATAAGAGGTGTACAGTTATGTACATCCAATCATTACTATGTCAGTATAATTAACCTATCACCACATGTGTACACCTATCCCATGGTAACATATGTTTAGTGTGAAGACACATACATATGATCGGGTCTGATTGCACCATAGGCTACAATTTGTCCTTATATAACGGTTCATGTCTGACTTGTGCATATCAATCACCTTTGCTTATCCAATGACTCTAGTGTATTAGTGCCTTCTTTCAAGCTCAGAGGTTCAATGAATAAACAACTCTTTATTTCACTATGAGCATTATCTTCTTATTCCATTACTAGCTTGCAGAAGAGTTAGTTCCCCGTACAAATAGTCCCATGTATTGTTTAACAAACAGTTCTGTGTTGCTGTGAGTTACTCACAACTAAATGTTCTCTGCTGTGTGATATTAAATATTGCTCCACAAGTTATCTTATTAAGTTATAATTTTTAAAAACCCTTTCAGATACTTAGGAAAGTTTAGGAGCATTGGAACAGGAATAGGCCTTTCAGCACATTGAGCCTGGCCCACTATTCAATACGATCATAGCTAATTGAACACTTCAATATCTTGTACCATCCATCCTCCAAATCCTGTACACCATTGGTAACCAGAAATCTATCAATCCGTTCCTTAAACATATTCATGTCAAAGTTTCCACAATTATCTGTGGCAGAGCATGCTAAAGGTTCACAACTCTCTTTCTAAAAAATAATTTTTCCTCATCTCAGGCTTCAGTGTATACCCTTTATTTTTAAATTATACCCCCTGGTGCGAGACTTCCCAACCCTATTTATCACTTGAAGTAATTTGGACATTTGTAATACATAGTAATTCTTCTTAAGTACCGAAACATGGCCAATGCATTCTGTATTCTTCCAAACAATAGTGAATACAGGCTCAGTTTGGCCAATGTCTCTTCATATATCAGTCCCACCATCCCTGGAACAAGTTTGATGAATTTTTGTTACACTCCTTCTTTGGCAATAAGAACTTTCTCAGATAAGGAAACCAGAATTAAACACAGTACTCCAGGTGTTGTCTAACCAATGCTCCAATACAATTGAAACAAGGCTTCACTACTCCTGTACTCAAATATTCTTGTGATAAAGGCTAATATTCCATTCGCCTTCCTAATAAATTGCTGCACTTGCTTTCTTTGGGACAGGATTAGGCCATTCAGCCCTTTGAGGACAAATTGAGGACTTCAGATGCTGGAGATCAGAGTTGAGAATGTGGTGCTGGAAAAGCACAGCAGGTCAGACAGCATCCGAGGAGCAGGAGAATCGATGATTCAGGTATAAGCCCTTTATTAGAAATGATGCTTCAACTCTCCTGCTCCTCAGATACTGCCTGGCCTGCTGTGTTTTTCCAGCACCACACTCACCATTCAGCCTTTGGATCCTGCTCTGTTATCAATAAGGTCATGTCTGATCTGTGGCCTCACTCTTCATATGCCTGCTTTGGGCCATATCCCTTGATACTCATGCTTAATCAAAATTTGTCTTTCTCAGATTTATATTTAAAAATTGAATTAGCATCAACTACTGTTTGAGGAAGAGAGTTCTAAACCTCCCCTACTCTTTGCATGAGGAAGTGCTTTCTAACATCTCTCCTGAATGACCCATGCCTATTTATTGATTATGCTCCCTGGTTCTAGAATCTTCAAACAGTGAAAGTAGTTTATCTTTCACTACCCTGTCTTTCCCTATTAATATCCTGAAGACCTCCCTTAGATCAGCCCTTCACCTTCCAAATTCCAGAGAATAAAGGCTTATTTCATCTAATCTCTCCTCATAACTGAAATCCTGTATCAACCTTGCAAACATGCACTGAACTTCGTCCAAGGCCAAAATATTCTTCCTTAGAAGTGGTGCCCAGATTTGAAGATCCAAATATAGTATGTCCATCAACTCTTCTTTCTCAGTGTTGTTAGTAAAGTGACTTATCTCTTAGATACTCCTTAGCACAAGAAGAAGGATAGATTATGTGATGCGAACATGATGATACAATTACATCACAGGGAAGAAATTGAGAAAGATCACTTTCACCATGTGGAAAGGTTAGTGGAGAATGGCAAACATAGTGGGTGGAACAGTGGTTAGCACTGCTGCTTCACAACACCAGAGACCCAGGTTCAATTCCTGCCTCAGGCAACTGACTGTGTGGAGTTTGCACATTCTCCCTATGTCTGCGTGGGTTTCCTCCGGGTGCTCCGGTTTCCTCCCACAGACCAAACATGTGCAGGTTAGGTGAATTGGCCATGCTAAATTGCCCATAGTGTTAGGTGAGGGATAAATGTAGGGGAATGGATCTGGGTGGGTTGCGCTTCGGAGGGTCAGTGTGGACTTGTTGAGCCGAAGGGCCTGTTTCCACACTGTAAGCAATCTAAACATAGTAAGCATGAGGCAGAATAAGAAATAAATAGTTCACAAATCAACCTCCCCACAATTCAACCCATCAATGAGGAAATACAAAGAAAGTTGGACATTGTGTTCTCATGTTTAGAGGAAGGAAATTGGAAAGATCCAGTAATATTCCATAGGATGTATAAAACAAACTATAACAATACATCTGGACAATGTCAGCTAGACATGATGCAGAAGAGATTCATTGCATTAATATAACATTGATTGAACCCAGCAAATAAACATGCTCAGGTAGAAGCTGCGATTCAATACATGCTGGAAAATTACTTGAATTGAACCTAAAAAAAATGGAGTTCACTGGTAGTATTAGTTCCTTAATTCCTAAAACAGATGGATGAATTATATTCTGTGTAAGCTACAGGAAAGTACATGGGGTCACCAACAAAGATACATATCTCAAAACCTTCTAGCGTTCATTGAAAATTTTAAAATCAAAATGCAAGATTGCTCAGATAGAGTTTAGTGATGCTAGCATTTAATGTAAATATTGTTCATGTCACTGATGAAGATAACATAATAGTCGACATATCATTCAGAATGCAAAAATGATGGAATAATTTAGAATTTTAAGAGCAAAATGCGAGATTACAGAAGACTTGTCTGATGGATGAATGAGGGTGAATGGATATAAATCTTGTGTTTTGATGTCTTTGCATGATGTTGCTCAAGATGAAAAATGTTTTGATGTGGTATTTCATATCTTTAAGAATGGGGGCATGTGAAGACCTTTTTTTTTGTTCAGTGGACTAAAGCTTGGAAAATTCAATGCTGTAGTACAAGGAAATGTGAATGAAGATAATTCAATCTCTAAAGTAAAGAATTACTGAATTCAATCTACAGTGCTGGTTTAATAAGGAATGATACTACTGAGTGAGTGAGTGAGTGAGTGAGTGAGTATGTGTGACAGAAAGAAAGAGCACTGCTCCCTCACTATGCCAGGAACCCATGTTCGATCCCAACCTCGGCTGACTGTCCATGCACATTTTTCACATTCACCTCACATCTGTGTGGGATTCATCTGGGTGCTCTGGTTTCCAAAGATATGCAGGCTAGATGGATTGTCCACAGTAAATTGCCCATAGTGTCTTGGGTTAGGTGGGTTAATAATGGCAAATACAGGGATAGAGTCGGGAGAGGAGGTTTAGGTGGAATGCTTGCTGGAGTGTGTGTGTTTGAGAGTGTTCAGTACTGTAATAACTTCTTGACTGGCTCCTGGGCAAATGGCTACAGCTTTGTGGTTGAACAATGAAGTAAAATATCAAACTTGCAAAACAGAAAGCACCTAATTCCTGTCCTCTTTCTCTCTCTCTCCTCCTTGAATAATAATAAAATTTTAAGCAACAAGCTACTTTGTCTGTAACCTCCTTCCTTGATTGACAAGTAGATATGCTTGAGACTTCTCCACATGATTCTTGTGCTTTTCACAGTTTCTTTTTATAATAAGCTTTCGTCTACAGCAAAGTTCCTATCTATGATTTTTCAAATCAAGATCACAGCTTCCCTCTGTGAAAAAAAAATTGGGTCAGGATGGACTTTGCACGTGATTGTAATATGAATGACAATAGTTGACCGCCAAGTGTCCATCTTTCCTGATTATCTTTTCCATTTATGTCGCTAGGAAAGGACATAAAAAAGTTGGCTGCTGTTTTCCTATCACTGTTTCACCCTATCTCACAAAATTAAAATCTAACCCATTAGTTTTATAAGATTGCCTGTATAACATCTAACTTACTCAGGTCCCTGAGGGAAACCATCATGTGTCCTTGCAAAACCACAACTATTAAAGGATCTACCAGGATCGTTTATCTCTACAGTGTACAGACCGTCCCGTGCTAAGAATGGTGTTCAATAATCTTTATATGCTGGATCAATCTAAATGAAAATTGTGATAGTTCTAAAGAAGGGTCAATGGACATGAAACATTAATTCTGCTTTCCCTCCACGGATGCTGCTAGACCCCCTGAGTTTTTTTCTGTTTTTGTTCCATTAAAGATATGCTTGGAGGCTGAAATTAGGGACTATACTAATAATGATGTTTTATTATACCTGCATTGAAGGTTTACCTATGACATGAAATAAAACAATGAGTCATTGTTCTTGAAATGTGGAAGGAGTGCTGTTGGAGACTTGACCTTTATATTTGGTAACTTTCATTTTTATTCATGCCGGGGTTTGTTTTTGCTGCTGTATCTCATTCTTGTGATCATTTCGTTCTGAAATTATTTAGTGAAACTCTTTATTTCAATGTCACAGTGAAAAAAGAAAGAATAAAATGCCAGTCTCTTTCACTCGAGGTGAGTACCTCCATTAACTGACATTTGAACGCTTTAATTAGTTTAAAAAAATCCATAAAACCTTTTATCTGCTTAAACAGTTCCTTTATACTATTGCACTTATTCTAAAATGTGAATGGTTTTAGAAGCAGATTCCTGAATTAACTGGGACAGACGTCTTGTCATTTCAGATAGCATGCATTCTGAATGTGAAATGTCTTGTTATATTCAGACCTCTGCAGTCCAAACAGATGTGTCTGTTCACATTAGAACACACAGTGCCATGTGATCCATAAAGAGCAGATAGAGGATACACGGAATGGTAAAGCTAAAATGAGCTATTCCCTCCTGTGTCTTCTGTGTGAAACTGCCTTTATTCTTCTTGATTACATCTGTCTATTAATATTATATGAAGAGTGCATGAAGTCTGCATTTCACATTCATTGCACTTCCCTATCATACCTGAATTGTCACATTATGTCGCACTTCAAAGAAAAGTGTGAAGATATTGAGAAACTCTCCAGGATTTAAGGTATCCACAGCTTTCAAACTAACATTGCATGATACCAGTGTTCATTTAACAGAAACGAATATTTCTGCTCTTAAAGCAGCACAGATCTAGCAGTATTGTATTTCAAATGATGTGAAAACAGGATATCCTCTTAACCACTAGGACGATGTGGCCTGCTGACTGGATTCCCACTTTGGTCCTTTACCCAATCTTTGCGAGATGAGTTGGTATAAACCAAAACTTTAAAGATTGCATGCCTCTAGCTGTGAAGCCAGTAGTGAGAAGAGAATAGCAGCCTTGCCACCAAGTTAGCGATTGGCAAAAAGTGGGCGCTATTGTGGGATCCAGGTCATGGCATTGTCCTCAAATGTTCAAATTAAGTAACGGCAAAAAGCATTTTTGGATTTAACCACAGTTCCCTTAAAAAATTTTAAGATCACTGATTTCAACATTCATCCCACCCAGGCAGTACAGAATCAGCTGAGGCAGACAAACATGTGAGATTTGTCCGGGAGCTGCAGAATTCAATCAATGGCCTTGTTCAGAACGTTTTAATCCACCCTCCCACCCAGCCAAAATTTGTTGGGAACACTGTTTCAGTAATTTTTGCCAAACCTGACTACCCTGTTCCTGCTCAATTTCAAGGGGTCACCAGCTAAACAGCAGCTGAAGTGGCTGTCTCCTCTGGCTGAAGCAGTCTCGTAAGTATGTGATCACTAAAAACAGTATGACATCCACAGAGCTTAAAGTGGGATGCCAACTCACTTAAACCAGGCACTGAAGGCCTCAATGGTTATTACTTTTGAAATAATGAAAGACTCGTGGTGTGAATGAGCAAAGGAGATTAGAAGATCGTGTTACACAAAACATTAAAGGTTAACCCATAAACATTAACAAAATGGAATGTTAGCCTTTATATACAATGTCTTTAAATATACAGGGAAGTGATGGCCAGTTAACCTAGTGAACCAGGTAATGTCCTGGGAACCTGCATTCAAATCCAGCCACGGCAGACGGTGGAATTTTAATTCAATAAATATCTGAAATTACGAGTCTAATGATGAAAATTGAGGATTGTCAAAAAATCCCATCTGGTTCACTAATGTCTGTTAGGGAAGGGAACTGCCATCCTCACCCAGTCTGGCCTACATGTGACTCCAGACCCACAGCAATGTGGTTGACTCTTAACTGCCCTCTGGGCAATTAGGGGACGGGCAATTAAATGCTGACCTGGCCAGTGATGCCCTCATCGTGAATGAACAAAGATTTAAAAAATGTACAAAGACTTAGTCAGATCTGATCTAGAGTGGCTATTACCAATTACCTATGCCAGTATTGGATACTACACACCAGAAAGACATGATGGCACTAGAAGTGTTACAATTCAGGTTTGTCAGAATAGCACCATAGATTTAAGGTTTAAATTAAGATGAGAATTTACATAAATTTCACTTGAACTCCCTTGAATTCAGAATTTTGGGTGATGATATAATTGACATATTTAATATAAAGCAGGATTTAAATACTATATATAATGTACATAAAAGTACGTAAGGACATATTCTTTTTATTGGGGAAATCCAGGATTTGAAATCAGACATTCATAGAATGGTTACACCATAGAATGGAGGTTTAACCTGCCATGTCCATATTGTCTGTCATATGAGCAACGCAGCCAGCCCCATGACATCACCTTTTCCTCATAACACTGCACTTTGGTTTCTTCACGTAATTGTACAACCCTCTTTTTAAAGCCTGAACTGAATCTGCTTCCATTCTCTCAGGCAATGCATTCCAGATTCTAAATGGGGGAATAAGAGTTAAAATAACCCAATGAGGTTTGGAAATGATTGTGCTGGATCACCATTTTGAAGAAAATAAGAGAAGTTGGACCAACGAGTCACAGTTATCGGTTTTACTGATTTTTCCTACTTGTTACATAAATGAAAGCCTGATTAAGTCAATATTTCTTTCATCAACCACCTTAGTTTGCTGTATTCTTTGGTTCTGATTCCTTTGACCAAAGGAAACAGTTTCAACCTAATTATTCTCATCGTTTTGAACAGTTATATTGGATCTCCTTTTAATTTTCTCTTTAAGAAAATCCGGCCTAGATTCTACACTTTATCCACATAACTGAAGTTTCTCATCCTTGGAAACATTCTCATGTACCTATTATGCATCCCTCATGCCTTCATGTTCTTCCTGAAGTGGTTGTCTGAACTGGACAGAATATTCCATTCAGGCCGAGCCTGAGTTTTATAAAGTTTAACAAACTTTCCTTGCTGATCCATTCCAAAAAAGAGACAGAACTTTGAAGCTTTGTCCCAGAAAGGTGCCCAATCACGGTGAGGGCATCACTGGCCAGGCCAGCATTTAATTACTTAGAAGAGGAAGATACTCCAGAGATTTGTGCAAGACGTGAAGCTCGCCATCTCACATTGCTAGTTTACTATAAACACACGAGTGAGAAGATTCTGCCATCAAGGCAAAAATAGGTTCATATCAAACAACCTTTGACCATCCACAATAGTTAGTGTCCTGACAATACTTAACCAGCTTCTAGCTACAAAGGCCACAAGACCATAATGAACATAACAAGTGGTTCTGCTACTGGATAGCAATTATTAAACAATACTGGCTTTGTTAAGAATTACACTAGAAAATAATTTAGGATCACCCATTTGCCCCATACTCTAAGTTATTTAGGTATACTACAAGCTACATATATTCATACACACTGCCATGTTCTTTGTAATGATTTGGAGATACCGGTGTTGGAGTGGGGTGTACAAAGTTAAAAATCACACAACACCAGGTTATAGTCCAACAGGTTTAATTGGAAGAACACTAGCTTTCGGAGTGACGCTCCTTCATCAGGTGATTGTGGAGGGCTCGATCGTAACACAGAATTTATAGCAAAAATTTGCAATGTGATGTAACTGAAATTATACATTGAAAAATTGATTGTCTGTTAAGCCTTTCATTTGTTAGAATACAGTGATAGTTTCACTTCTTTCATGTGTAAATCACAAAACCCTTTTTTTTAAAAGTTGCATTCTTGGGTTAGCTGTTAACAATGGTGATAGCTATACAATATGTTGAAGATGTTAGCCCCCTGTGTTCTCTGTCTATGACCTGATGTTTAGATTGATTCTAATCTAAACAGTTGAGATAATGGAGTTTTACATAAATTCATGCAATTTTTGAGCTCAGAGTTCTACATGAATGTATATAGTTTTTGAGCAAAGTGCAATGTAACTCTGCAAGTACAAATTCACCACACAAAATATATGTGTGCATGTGGGTCTTTGTCTGTCTGTGTGTGTATGTCTGTCTGGGGTGGGGGTTGTGAGTGTGAGAAAGTGTGTGTGTAGTGAGTGCAGAGTGTCTTAAGTCTGTGAGGGGGTGCATGTGTGAGTGTAGGAGTGTGTGTGTCTATAAGGGTGTGTGGGTGTCTGTGTGCGCGTCTGTGTGTACCTGTGTCTGTGTGTATGTGAGAGTGTGTGTGTGTGTAGGAGTAGCTGTGTGTGTGTGTGTGTGTGTAGTGCAATGGTGATCACCTGTAATGTGACATGAACCCAAGGTCCCGGTTGAGGCCCTCCCTATAGGTACCGAACTTAACTATCAGCCTCTGCTCGGCCACTTTCCTCTGCTGCCTGTCCCGAAGTCCACCTTGGAGGATGGTCACCCGAAGGTCCGAGGCTGAATGTCCTGGACCACTGAAGTGTTCCCCAACTGGGAGGGAACCCTCCTGTCTGTTGATTGTTGTGCGGTGCCCATTCATCCGTTGTCGTAACCTTTGCTCGGTTTCCCCAATGTACCATGTTCTTTGTAGACAAAGTGAATTTGTCCATAAATTGCATGCATTTTGTTGAGGAAAAGATTATGGACACTGCCAAATCTTGTTGCATTCCCTCTGGTAATGTCCTCATCAATCGGAGAATCGGAAGGTTATGGCCAATACCTCTGTAATTTCCAAGATTACTACTCTAAGTACTCTTGTTTGCATAACACCTGGTCTTTTTAAACTGTCAACTTAATACAGCAGTCTATCTATCTATTATCTCCTCATCAATTCTTAACTTAACAAATGTCTTTCCTCCTTCCCCTTTCACTATGGAGGCATTATCTTACTTGTTAAAGACAATGCAAAGTACTCATTTAGTAACTCAGCCACAGCCTCCATGCATCAGTCTGCTTTAAGATCTCTATTTGGCTCCATTCCTTTCAAATTCTCTTCTTGCTTCTGCATGTTTGTAAGGTTTAAAGGTGTCCTATAGTTCCAAAATGATTACTGTTCAAACGTGAATAGCATAGACAATCATTGTAGCAGCACCAATTTCCATGATTGTTAACATAAAAAACATGTTTTGGAGTGGAAATATTTCATTTAGAAAAACTTTTTTATCATTAATAAGTAGCTTTTACACTACATTGCTAAAGTTTCATTTGGAATTTGGAAGGATGTCAAGTAAATTTGTTTCAACAAAATAATATTGCTGCTTGCCAAACATATAAACCCACCAAGTAACCTAAGGCAGAATGAGTCATAACTCACTGGTTTTGGTATCTGACCAGATGCACCATCAAAGAATAGGTTCTATTCCAAACTCTTTTTGAAACCTTTCTCCACTGAACTGACAGCTGTTGCTTTGGCAATGACCTCTCCAGCCTTTGGGTACAGCAAGAAAGGCAATTGTTTTATCGCTCAAAGTATCAGTCCTCATGAGGCAAAAATAGCATTGATAATATCCCTTAACATATCTTTCATGAATGACTTATAAGCAATGCATCACTTCGTTGTTATGTAGAACACACTGCAATGAAGGTGATTGTTACATTAGTTTGTAAAGAATTTTCTCCATACAGCATCGAAGACTCTCTTTAAAACCCTTTGCATGTATGCATTATCCCCCCTCCTCAGTAAGATATTATCTATTTTTCAATTACAATTTTTTCCTCTAGTTCCTTTAAGGTTCGATGCCAGTTTGGGGATTTATATAATTGTATAGTAAGGATTGAATGTGAGTGCAAGTGCTGAAGGATTTTTTTTCTCATTTCCAAGACTTCTGCACAAACCATTTGCTCCCAAGGCATTCTTCGTGAATGTTTAGATTAGAGTGGTGCTGGAAAAGCACAGCAGGTCAGGCAGTATCCGAGGAGCAGGAAAATCAATGTTTTGGGCAAAAGTCCTTCATCGGGAATAGAGCTTGAAGGATTTCTTGAATGACTTTGTGACCAGGAGAATGAGCAGAAGGTATGCAGAGTGGGTATGCGGCAAGAGGGAGAATTAAAGACAAGGTGCAAGTACAACAAGAGGACAAATTTCTACCCTAGGTGATCAGCGAGCAATTCTCCAACCTTGATGTCAGTAAAGAAACATGACTGAGTCAATACACAGATCCTCAATGAAATTGGGTGTATACTGCAGACACAAATGTAATCTTGTGATAGAGCCAGGACCACATTGTGCATGTGTGTATGTAAAGGTAAATGTGGAAATAGATTTACGTATATCAGACTCCTTCCAGGTGAAAGCTGGAGCTGGAAATACCTAAAACACTCTGCAGCGTGCTATCCAGTTGTGTAAGGAAGGTGGAAGAGAGCTAATTACATTTCAGCCTCTTATCAAGCAAACAGGCAGAATGCACATTCAACTTTACAAGGTTGCAGACATTCTCATGAGAAACAATGCTATTGACTGAACACTTATTGCTCTGCAGGTATATCATGTCAATTTTGGCATGTACCAGAACTGAAAGGGTTGCCACTTACTCAGTGCCTAGCTGCTGTGGGACCAAGAGCATGAAAGTTATTCCCCAGTATCATGATAACATCCGTGATGCTTTAGTTCTGCAGCATTCTTCTGTGTCAGTTGCAGTTCAGGCATTACAACAAAACAGAGTGTGGTTCTTGGACAACAAAGGTCTATTGTTGATGCCTCCAGTGCACAACACAAGCAGCTGTCTGCAGCATGTGTAGAATGAAATCCGCGCTTGCCTACAATATATCACTGAGTAGATCATGTGCATGCTGAAACAATGCTTCTGCTGCCTCGATAATTTGGAAGTATCCTGAAGTACTCAGCCAGCAGCCAACCTATCACCTTCCCCCCCTCCCCCCACACCTTCATCTACCTATCACATTCCCAGTTACCTTCCCTCCAGCCCCACCACCCTCCTATTTATCTCTCAACTCCCCTTCCTCACAAGCTTCATTCCCGATGAAGGGCTGATGCCCAAAACATCGATTCTCCTGCTCCTCGGATGCTGCCTGACCAGCTGTGTCTTTCCAGCACCATACACTCAACTCAGCCAGCAATGTCAAGATCCATGTTCTGCTGCATGTTTCACAATAACAGCATAATGATGTGATGGTCCTTGCCATTAGTTAAATGATGGAAGCTGAGAAACAGGAACACGAGGAGGTGGAGGTGGAGAATAGGGACAAACTTCACCAAAATACTTTATGAAGGCACTGTGTAGGATTTTTATGTTTTCCAAAACGTGTGTGTGTGTGTGTAAATGTTAAAAAGGGTCATTACTTATTTGCACATTTTTAAGCTTTTATTAACAATCTTTATATCTTTGTTAGAATAAGGCGTGTTTGCTGCATCATGGTGGGTCCATGCTGATCCAAAAGTACTTGGCTATCACTCTCTTCCATTGAAGAATAGGATACAAACACTGCACAAAGCCCAGGGCAAGTTAGTGTTGGGCTCATCCATGTTGCTTGAGAGAGAATTCAGGCTTTCTGATAGGAATCCAACGACAGTAAGCATATTATTGTATTTACCCACCAGCCTCGTTCCTGTAGCCATCCCCATAGTAGTTCTCATTGAGTCCTCCATTACAAAATATACCCTCACCATCTGCGGATCCTGTCTCTGATCTGTTCTGTAAATTATGCCATTACACCTGAGCTGCTGAGTTCAAGCATGAAATTGCCTAATTTGAGCCACGATCATCATCTCCTTCTTGTATCTTTCAAACCTTTACAAGGTCACAGGGTGTGAATAATAAGGAGTGGTTGGATAGGCTGCGAAATGTTTGCATTGGAGCGTAGGAGGTTGAGGGGTGACCTTCCAGAGGTTTATAAAATCATAAGGGCTACAGAAAAAAAATGAATGGCAAGTGCCTTTTCCTTAGGGTAGGAGATTTCAAGAGTATTGGGAATATTTTTAAGGTGAGAGGAGAAAGATTGGTTCACGTGTGGAATGAACTTCCAGAGAATGATAGATGTGGGTACAGTTACAACATTTGAAAAATATTTAGATAAGTATACGAATAAGAAATCTTTGGAGAGATATGGGCCAAATGCAGGCAGGTGGAACTAGTTTAGTTTAGGATTATGTTTGGCAACGACTGGTTGGACTAAAGTGCCTTTTTCCATTCTGTATGACTCTGTGTCTCTGTGACAGTTCTAGAGAGTCTGAAAGGATAAAGGCACAGAGGAAGGGAGTCGTAAGGAGAGGTGGTGATGGAGGGAGAAGAGATGAACACCTGCAACTTTAAAGCAGAGATTGAATGCTCAAAGTGTATAAGATACTGTTTCAGCTATGGTTTTTGTGACCAGTTCTGGTTACATTGTGGCTCTAGAGAGAACACAAAGGAGATTGACAATAATGTTGTCAAAACTTGAAAATGGTGGGTGTAAGGATAGATTGGAAAGTTAACGGTTATTCTCTTTAAAACAAAGATGGGTCGAGGGTGACTTAGTTGAGGTGTACAGAATAATGAGGGGCTTAGAGAGGTGAATAAGGAAGACCTGCTTTTCCCCTCGTGGAGAGATTAATTATCAAGGATTATACTATACACTAAAGGTGACTGACAGAAGGATTAGAGGGGACGTGAGGAAATACCTTACTCCACAGAGGGTTTCTGGAATTTGCTGCCCTGGTAACTGAGGCAGAAACCCTTGGCTCATTTAAAGGGAACCTGGATCTGCTCCTGAAACACCATGTGGCTAAAGACCAGGTGCTGAAAAATAGGACTGGAACGGGTGACTGGTTTACTCAATACGGTCGACATGATTGGTAGAATTTCTGTGCTATCACTTATCTAATGTTCGATAAGTTAGAAAAAAGTCAGATGGAAGTAACTGGTGAAGATACACAAATAAAAGGATACCATCACCTCCAATGATTTGAGCGCAGTGTTGGTTACTGCATCAGCAACAGGTATCACAAAAATGGACAGAACCAATGAAGGAATATATCAGCATGGCTACCCACCCCACAGATAGTCCTGCTGGACCTGACAGTGCATCTTCTTGTCATTCCACAATATGTGGAGTGTGTCACTAACTGTAACATAGTTTTTTTGCAGCAGTATTTAGCAGTATGCACAAGATTTGAGATGTGGCTTATAGCAAGCTACATGCGTATAAGGGTAACATAAACCATAAGGATGATCAGTATGAGGCCTAATTGATTGAAATTGCTGGTACTTAAGTGATGAAGATGAGTTGAATTAATCAGTATCTGAGGCTAGTTGCATAGTTTGTAGGAAATAGAATTTGAAGAGGCACAAACTGACCTTGATTAATCCTGTCAAACCATTGAATTTATCGTAGAACGCATCTGGGCTTGGAACATAACTTTGACATTGACTTCTACAGCTATCAGGTCCTATTGCCTTTGAATATTTTTCTGGATGGTCTCCTGTCCCCTGTGAATACAAGACATCCTTCCTACTTTCCACATCTTCAATCAAAGATTTTCAGTGAAAAATCTGAAAATCTCAGAACGTGCTCTTTCCCAGGTTACTCCCAGTCCACATTTCACTTCTTGCTCAGCTAACAGTTTCTGCCCAACCTCAACAATTCTGGAACCTGAAACATGTGTGCAACAAGATTAACATTGGATACATGCAGAAATAATTCAAATAAGCAGTCAGCTGTAATAGCTATGCTGCAGCGTTATAAACAAAATGTGCAGGTTATACACACATCGTGAATGTCAGCCCTACTGAGGGCTTTCCAATTTAGTCTCATTTGGTCTATTACACAATCCCATGACTGTGCAATTGGATAAACAGTCTGTTTATTGATTAAGAGAGCTCTTCAAAGATACGTGAATGAACACAAAAATAGATGGTGTTGTAAGCATTCAGAACATTATAGATTGAAGTGTAACATTACAAGTCATTGATTGTTTAAGTGAATGGACAAAAATGTGGCAAATAGATTTTGTTGTAAACAAATGTGAGATCACACACTTTGGACCTAAAATGGATAGGATAGAGTACTTCCTTTAAAGTGAAACAGCAGGAAGAGTCGAATCAAATAAAATCTGATGACCATGTGCACAGATCATTAAAGTATCATGTACAGTTGCAGAACAAAAGGAAAACGGAAATGGAATGATGGCCTTTACATAAAGAGAAATAGAATACAGGGGTGTACCCTTCAGCTACATAAAGACCTAGTGAAACCATAGCAAGTCTAGGCATCACACCTTAAAGGACCATTTGGTCTTGGAGAGAGCGCAACAAAAAGTTTCACCCCAATTAAGTTGCTAATTAAGGACCTCATCTCCTTCCCACTGACATTTTGTCAATTCTTCAATCAAGAGAATGTTTAATGTAATGAATGGAGTGTCAGTCAAGCAGCCCTGGCCAATGTTCAAGTTTCTTAAGTATTATTGGAGGTGCATCAGTCTTGGCAGGTGGGAAATATTCTATTGTAGTCCCAAACATGTTTTGAATGTAGTTGGCTGGCTGAAAGTTGTTGGGGGTCATGAGGTGAGTTATTTTTTTTTCTCTCTTCACAGAAAGAGCGGGAGCAGCAGGGGGAAGTGACGACGACCAGAGGAGCAGCCCGGAAGGAAAGCAGTGAGTATATAAATCAGCAAGGCGGCTAAACCCGAGACTCTACAACTATAGTGTCTCTCACCCGCCCTCCTCCTTTAACCCCCTTACTAAGTACTGTTTATCCATTAACTGGTTTTTAGAAAAAGACTATAGCAGAGAGGTATCAGAAAGTATTTTAACTCAAACCTGTACAAAGTAATAAAGTAATTAACTAAGCAGAAATGGCTGGTCAGGTGGTGTGCTGTAGGCTGTATGATGTGGGAGCTGGCTGATCTCATTGTGAATGGCAGTGACCACATCTGCAGCAAGTGTTGGTTGCTGGAAGAACTCCGGATCAGAGTTGATGATCTGGAATCTGAGCTTCAAACACTGCGGCACATCCGGGAGGGGGAGAGTTACCTGGACACTTTGTTTCAGGAGGCAGTCACACCTGGGAGATTAAGTAATTCACATCCAGATAGCGATCAGGGACATCAGAGTGTGACTGTAAGTGAGGCAGGTAGGGGGAACCTGAGTTCAGGAGTGCAGGAGCCTCAGCCCTTGACCTTGTCCAACAGGTATGAGATTCTTGCTCCCTGTACGGATGGGGAAAAGGGCTCTAGACAGGATGAGCCAGCTGACCATGGCACCATGGTGCAGAAGGCCATTCAAGAGGGGGGAGCAAAAAGACAAGTAGTTGTTATAGGGGATTCTATAATT
>NC_057715.1:8705886-8726041 GCF_004010195.1 Chiloscyllium plagiosum
AAGGATTTTTGGTGAATTTCTGCAGTGCATCTTGTAAAATGAACAACCTTGGTTACTCAAACATCAATTATCCAAATTCCACATTATCCAAACAAGTTCTCAAGGTCCTGTAGATTAAATCCACGTGTCAATTGGCATAGGGATAAGAAAATTAGGGAAGTAAACACGTGGCTAAGGGATTGGTGTGGGAAAGAGGGATTCCACTTCATGGGGCATTGGCATCAGTTTTGGAACCGGGGGGATCTGTACCGTTCGGACGGTCTCCACCTGAACCGATCAGGTACCAAATAGGGTGGTCAGTAGGACTTTAAACTTCTGAGTTGGGGGGAAGGGAAAGTGAAAGCGACAGGGAGTATGGAGTTAAATGGAAAGATAAGCGGCAGGATAGCATATATGCAGGCAGACTTAAACTTGAAACAGACTGGGAATGCAGCAAAAAGGAAGGATAACTTAGGACATCTTATGACTTCCAATATCTCTAATGATAAGAAAGTTAGCATTAAAGCACTTTAACTGAATGCTCATCGCATTCATAACAAAGCAGACGAACAAATGGCACAGATCATCGTGAATGATTATGATGTGGTAGGCATCACAGAGACGTGGTTACAGGGGGGTCAGGACTGGCAGTTAAACATACAAGGGTTTTCAACTTATCGAAAAGACAGGGAGGTGGGCAGAGGGGGCGGGGCTGTCTTGTTAGTTAAGAACAAAATTAAATCTATGGTGCTGAATGACATAGCGTCGGATGATGTGGAGTCTGTGTCGGTGGAATTGAGGAACCACAAAGGCAAAAAAACCATAGTTATGTACAGATCTCCTAACAGTGGTCAGGGCCAGGGGCGCAACATGTATCGGGAAATAGAGAAGGCATGTCAGAAAGGCAAGGTCACAGTGATCATGGGAGACTTCAACATGCAGGTGGACTGGGTAAATAATGTTGCCAGTGGATCCAAAGAAAGGGAATTCATGGAATGCTTACAGGATGGCTTTTTGGAACAGCTTGTCATGGAGCCCGCAAGGGAGCAGGCTTTGCTGGACCTAGTGCTATGTAATGAACCAGACTTTATAAAAAATCTTAAAGTAAGGGAACACTTAGGAAGCAGCGACCATAATATGGTAGAGTTCAGTGTGCAGTTTGAAAGAGAGAAGGCAAAATCGGATGTAATGGTGTTACAGTTAAATAAAGGCCAATTAGCCTAACCTCGGCTGTTGGTAAAATTCTAGAATCCATCATTAAGGATGAGGTTTCTTACACCTGCAGTCCTGTCCTCTGGACCCTCCTTACCATTCTCACCTGCATTCACAGCCTGCTGTCCTTCATCAATGACCATATCAGGACAACTTATCCTAAGAGGTGTGACTGCCTTCTGATACATAGAATCCAGGTAACCATTCCCCTCCTTGACGCTTTGCAATGTCTGTAGTTCAGCCTCCTGCTCATAAACCCTGAGCCAAACCTGCTTGAACTCCCAGCATTTATCACAGATATGATTGCCCTGAATCACAATGGTATCCTTGAGCTCCCACATACTGCAGCTTTGATGTACAATCAGTGCAACCATTCTCAATAAGTTTTTAATTAATTGTTTAGTTCTATTATTCACTTATTTATGCTCATTTTTATGTGCCATTTTAACTTTATCATGACTCTGTTAAAATATGAAAATAGAATTTACTTGAACCAATTTAAAAGATACGGAGAATTCTCCTTTTCCTTCTCATGGAGCAAGAACCAATAACTATAAAGCAGCTCTCTGCTTTGTGTTGATGTTACTTTTGTCAGCCTTTTCGAATTTTGAGCAG
The DNA here is from genome assembly GCF_004010195.1 of Chiloscyllium plagiosum. NCBI lineage: Eukaryota > Metazoa > Chordata > Chondrichthyes > Orectolobiformes > Hemiscylliidae > Chiloscyllium > Chiloscyllium plagiosum. The sequence continues at coordinate 8,707,693 of NC_057715.1, forward strand.
ATCAGTGACTCTCTGTAGTTGTCAGCCATAAGACCATAAGACATAGGAGGGGAAGTAAGGCCATTCAGCCCATCGGGTCCACTCTGCCATTCAATCATGGCTGATGGGCATTTCAACGCCACTTACCCGCACTCTCCCCATATCCCTTAATTCCTTGAGAGATGGCTTGGAGAGGGTGGACGCTAGGAAATTGTTTCCGTTAGGCGAGGAGACTAGGACCCGTGGACACAGCTTTAGAATTAGAGGGGGTAAATTCAGAACAGAAATGCGGAGACATTTCTTCAGCCAGAGAGTGGTGGGCCTGTGGAATTCATTGCCACAGAGTGCAGTGGAGGCTGGGACGCTAAATGTCTTCAAGGCAGAAATTGATAAATTCTTGATGTCACAAGGAATTAAGGGCTACGGGGAGAATGCGGGTAAGTGGCGTTGAAATGCTCATCAGCCATGATTGAATGGCGGAGTGGACTCGATGGGCCGAATGGCCTTACTTCCGCTCCTATGTCTTATGGTCTTATGGTCTTATTCACCTCAGACTTCTGACTTCTCACCTGTTTGTGCAGCCACAGTGAAAATTCTGTGTGAATAATTTAGCTCCATTTCTACTTCCTATTCATTATTTCATGGGATCTAGGAATCTTAAGCAAGGTCAGCATTTGTCATTCTTAATGCACTTGAATTGATTGGCTTACCAATCTATTTCAGAGGGCAATTAAGAGTTAGTTTCATTGCTCTGAGTCTAGAGTCACATATAGGTCAGACCAGGTAAAGATGGCAGATTTCCCCAGTTCCTGAGATAATCGTGATTTCACAGTGACCATTGTTGAGACTTTTAATTCTAGATTTATGAATTCATTTTAAATTCCGCCAGCCACCAAGGTGATATTTGGACCCAAATCCTGAATGCGGTTGTCTGGTTTACTGGATTCCTAGCCCCATGACGACATGATTACAACACCATCCCCTAGCCAATGGTAATCACGAGGATGTTTATGGTAGGGAATTCAGTGACAACATTGCTGTTGAAAGTCCAGAGAATTGGGTTAATAGACAAGGTATTTTCTCTGGGGTGGGGAAGATTTAAAAGGGACTAAGGGGCAACACTTTCATGCAGAGGGTGGTATATGTATGCACCACCAGAGGAAGTGGTGGAGGCTGGTACAATTACAACAATTAAAGGCATTTGGATGGGTATATGAATAGGAAGGGTTTAGAAGGATCTGGGCCAAGTGCTGGCAGATGGCACTAGATTAATTTTGAATACCTGGCCAGCATGGATGAGCCAGTCTGAAGAGTCTGTTTCTGTGCTGTATCTCTCTATGTCTCTATGACTCTATGACATGAAAAGTTTCACTCTTGTTGGAGATAACCCACTGTGAAGCCTCCATATCATGCAGAAAACAGTCTTGAAGGTAGATGTAACAGCGTTTCCAAATCTCTGTGAGTCAGTTAGAGATCCCAGTCTGTCTTTGGAGATGACTGATTGATTTCAAATCTGTTCTTGATTAAAATAGTGTATTGATTCTGTGAAATAATAAAGACTGGCAACATAAAACCAAAAAAAAAAATCTGTAGCAACAAAGAAAGAGGTTACTCAGTCTAAAATGGTTGTGTCAGTCATTTCCAGGGACAATTGACATAGTTCAATTCCCTCACCCTTTCCTTCTAGTTCTGGATTTTTAAATCTTCCATGGGATGTGAGCATCACTGGCTGAGCCAATATTTTATTGTCCATCACTAGTTGCCCTTGGGAAGGAGGTAGCGAGCTGCCTTTTTGAATTTCTGCAGTCCATGTGCTGTGGGGTTCTTATTTTACTCATTTGTGGGACGTGGGCATCATAGGTTGGGCCAGCATTTATTGCCCGTCCCTATTTGCCCTTGCAAAGCTGGTGATGAACTGCCTTCTTGAACTGTTGCAGTCCACCTGCTGTGGGTTGACCTATAATGCCCTTATGGAGGGAATTCCAGGATTTTGACCCAGTGACAGTAAAGGAACAGCAAAATATTTCCAAGTCAGGATAATGAGTAGCTTGGAGGGGAACTTGAAGGTAGTGGTGTTCCCATGTATTTGCTGCCCTTGTCCTTCTGTGTGGAAGTGGTCATGGGTTTGGAAGATGCTGTCTGAGAATTTTTGGTGAATTTCTGCAGTGCATCTTGTAGATAGTGTACACTGCTGCTACTGAGCATCAGTGGTGGGGGAGTGGGCCAACCTTCTTGGGTTTTGTTGGAGACACAAGGGAGGAAGTTCTTGTCCCTCTTGATGGTAGTGGTCATGGTTTGGGAAGGTGCTATCTAAGCAGCCTCTATGAATTTCTGCAGTGCACTTTGTGAATAGTACATGCTGCAGATACAGAGCGTCAGTGGTGGAGGGTATGAACGTTTGTGAATGTGATGTCAGCCAAGGATGCTGCTTTATCCTGGAATTAGTCGAACTTGAGTGTTATTGGAACTGCATACATCCAGGTACAAGGGGAATATTCCATCAGACTGCTGACTTGTTGCTTGTCGGTGGTGGACAGGCTTTGGGGAGTCTTTCTTTTTCAGGAGATTATCCAAGTCCGATTCAAAAATAATAATTTAATCTATCTCCACTACATGTTTGTACATTGCATCCCAGTTCCTCACTACTTGCTGTGTTAAAGCATTCTATTACATTTTAGTTTACAAATCATCTTAAATCAGTGTCCTCTGATTCTTTCACTGTTTGTCAACTGGATCAACTTTTCTCTACCTCATCTGTCTAAGACTCTCATGGTTTGGAACACCTCCTCACAATTCCTTCATCTCCAAGGAAAGCCACAACAGTTTCTTCAATCTATCCACTTCATGGAAGTCTTTCATATGTGAAGCAATACACGCTTGCTTTCCATCGTAAAGTGTGGTGGACAGAAATGGATATAACACTCCATCTAAGGCCAAAGAATTGCAAAAGCAAATAAGTGGTTGGTGTTTCCAATTCTATCTCTGCAGTTACTCCTTATTAACGCACCAACAGGAGCAATTCTATTGAATTACCTTGTTCTCTCATTTATATTTTTGAATAGATGCAGAACAAACAGGGGCGGTTAACTCAACGCTTTGAAATAGACCTGCTCTTTTTAAGCAGAGACATAGAATGCTTGGAATAGTCTGCAGGCTTAACATGCTATGAGCAACCTCTGTAATAACCCAATGTAAAACCTTATGCAATTGGCTTTAAAGTCACTGGCAAATGGATAGCTCCATTGAATTGATGTGAGCAACTGCTCATTCTAAAAATTACAGGATTGGATGTGTTAGAAACTTAACATTTATCAAAATTTCAGCCACAATCACACTCACATAATGGCTTAATACTGATATTTAGATGAGAACTGGTGCACTGGTCAGGAATAGTATTTGGGGCTCCAAGCCGCAGATAACTTGTGTCGGCATTGTTCTATATAGGGCTAGGTGCATTAAATTCAGAAGCTTTGTAAAACCTCTAGATTTCTGCTATTCTGTCACAAAGTTACAGTGCCATCGCATGAAATTACAAGTCAGTAAGTAGATAATGATGCTCTATTGTTTTGCTTCTGTTTTGGCACCCTAAACCCTATTGATATTATGCATGACTGTATGTGGGCAACCACAGCTAAAGTATGATGACAAATCATGTAATATCTGAAAACACTGCAAGTCAGAAGTCCTGAACTTTACCGTAAAATCCTCTGCTTTTCATACTCACTGCAAGGGTTAAGACACTATTGTTTGGGAACTATCTATTTGTTGATGTTTGCAATCCCTGATAATGTATCTGTTTTTTACTTCAAATATGAAAGCAACTGAAGATTATGAGAGCATGACATGGTCTACTGAACCGACCACTTATAAAAGGTTTATTTTCTAACATGCATGGATCACAATTTGCATAGAATTCTGATATTTCATCTCTGATAACTTCTTACTTGCATTCTTGTTGAAGGCATTTAGAACCATAACTTTCCATCGTGTCATGGGCAGATTTTGTGCAGCAATATTCAGGACTTTTATTTGTCTTCTTTCCTAAGCTGGTGTATCTTTGTTGATGTCATTTCCTGTCAGGTTCTCCACAGTTACTCCTTATTAATGCATGAACAGGAGCAATTATATTGGATTACCTTGTTCTCTCATATATTTCTCATGATCGCATTTCCTGTCAGGTTCTCAAAAACAGTGCCTGTCTGGGTGACACATTTCCTTGCATATCTTATGCTTAGGATACCTTCATATCTCAAATGATGTCATCCCTCTCGTATCATGTTTGTGAAACCTTGCACCGTATTCATGTTGGGATTTCATTTTTTGTTCTTGCCTCTGAGCTATTCTCATACAATTGCACACTTTACACCTGAGTTAATAAAGTTTAGGAAATTCTGTTGCTTCAATCACATTCTAGCTGCTTGGGAGTTGTTAGAGGACCACTAAAGAAGTCACAATTGACTTGTATTTGTTCATTAGCATGAGCAAAATTCTTCCCACAGGAGCCGCTCATACCAATTATATGGATTCCCATGTTTTGTTCCTGATTAGCAAAGAAAATCAGGCCTCCCTTATAGCTTTCATGGAAAGAGGAAATTCTTCCTCCCTCGAGAATTAACCCAAACTGATCCAACTTGGGTTAATTTGAAATTGAAATTCGAAAGTTTTCCCTTGTGCCTTTAACTCATTAAAATGTTTCCATGTGCTAGAACTGTTTGTTCAATACACCTCTGATTTGCAAAAGAAAAAGCCAACGGACTGTTTACAGGGATTGATTTTTTGCAATAATGAAATATTGACATGGGAAATATGCAGATAGGAAAGCATATTTTCTTGCTGGCAGCTTTGGTGCTGTTGGCAAGAAATGTGCAAATAGGGACCAGGAAATTAAGTGGGGAGCTCCTTTCACTGCATCCTATCAAAATAGCCTGAAGTCCCCTTACACAAAATGTAGCAGAGCTGAATTTAAATATTTAAAATTAATATAGATTGAATAGTAAAGAGTGGCAACACAATTCTCACTTTTTTCACTTAATTGCAGGCACTTAATTCTGCAATCAGACTCCCAGTGAAAATGGACACTGAACAATAGGCTCACTGATTGTTAAATGTCACATAGATATTTCAAAGAGTTATTTTTAATTTTTAGATTTTAAAATTAGATCTAAGAGCAAGGTTTATGATTGTTGGATACTTTGGTGTACCTTTATCCATTATATTTGTTTTGTCAGACATGTCCTCTTGAAATTTTGATTAATCAATAAAGATTTGGATATCTGAATGCTTTTTGGGTGTACATCTGACATTGTGTATTTTATTTTGCTCGAGGGAACAAGGGGATGAAAGGAGAGATGTTAAAGAGGTTTCCTTCCCTCCCCACTGCCTAAATTATCACTTACCCACAGAATTTAAGGGTAGGCAGTAGTATAGTAGAATAACACCAGTCTAATATTCTGAGGGACATGGGTTTGAATCCCAATGTGGTAACTGGTGTCATTTGAGATTGATGAGCAAAAAACAATATGGAATTTTAAAGAAAGCCTCATTTAACAGTAACTATGTAGCCACCGTTGTCTAATGTGAAAAAAAACATGATTCACTCATACCTTTTAGGGAAGGAAATCAGCTATCCTTACCTGGACTACTCAACCTGTGACTCCAGACCCACAGCGATATGGCTGATTCTTAACTGTCTTCTGGGCAATTAAGGATGGGCAGTAAATGTTGGCCTCGTCAGCAGCACCCACATTCCATGAATGAATGAAAGATCTGTGGCTGCACTGTCACAACTGCCGAAGCATAGTTATGGATAACTTACTTCACTGTTTCGTTATGTGACAAAATTGTGTTGTGTGTTGATCTACAGACTACAGCCGACAGTCAATATAACTGCAGTTCAACACATTCATGCTGCAGGCTCACTCCCAGCCATTATTGAAGTGACATTAGTCATTCTCTAACATAAATTATGCAAGTCTTTGATACATCACTTGCAACAGCAAACACTTGCCACATTGGAAAACCAAAAACAAATTACATGAGAGTGCAACTTTTCTGCATAGCTTGCATCCTCAAATCAAAGAACCACAGAAATAATGAACCATAAGAATTCAACTCCATCTGAGTGACCAACACACATATTCTCTAATAATGATACTTTCACTCTAAGATTAACATCCTTGACCTGAGCTATTTCAAAGAATGTGTGTAATTTCTAAGAGAGAAAGGCTATAGATTGGAGAAGTTGGAGAATGAATTCACACAGTTTGATTGAATAACATGGATACGAAAAGTAGTTTGACTGAATATAGCTTCAAAGAGTCCGAATAAAACAGTGATCGATTTGGTCATAATCTTCAGTGGCTTATTTATGACACAAATGTACATGAGGTGATCACAATCAAAGACTTATATCGACTGCAAGAGATTTTCAGGGAAGAGTAATCGGTCCAACATCTTCATCTAATTCAGTAATGATTGTCCTTCTATCATAAGGTCAGGGGTGAAACTGTTCACTGATGAGTGCATTATGTTAAAATCCATTCAGAACTTCTCCAGTAATGAAGGAACATAAGATTTTTTTTAGATTAGATTACTTACAGCTTGGAAACAGGCCCTTCGGCCCAACAAGTCCACACCAACCCTCCGAAGAGCAACCCAACCAGACCCATTCCCCTATACCTAACGCTACGGGCAATTTAATACAGCCAATTCACCTAACCTGCACATTTTTGGACTGTGGGAGGAAACCGGAGCACCCGGAGGAAACCCACGCAGACACGGGGAGAATGTGCAAACTCCACACAGACAGTCGCCCGAGGCGGGAATTGAACCCAGGTCTCTGGCGCTGTGAGGCAGCAGAGCTACCACCGTGCCACCCACAAGTTAGCCTGCCCCAGATCTTGGATAACATTGAGGCTTGGGCAGTTAACATTCATACCATTAAGCACAGGGTGATGCACATTTTGAATCAAAGAATGTCCATTTATTTCATTTTAAGTAGATTGTTCAGCTATTTCAGTACTTTTTGATAATTTATTCTGTATTGAGTTTTAGTGAAGTATAATAATTAGGAGTGAATATCTGTTCGTGAATATGTTGAAAATAGTATCCAATGTATGTAGAAACAGTGCCATATCTGCACAACTCCAATCTACTCTGGCTGACAATGTCGGATGATTTTTTTTTCTCGAAGCTCTTTCTAGGTGAAGATAAGTGCTCCATATGAATGGACACCCATAGAGATCATCTTCCCATACCAGGCCTCACACCCCCTCCACAATTTGCCCATCCAGGCCATTTCTCCAGGTTGTTGATGATGATGATGCAAAGAACTTGATATTCATCTTCTTCTTAACATCCTGAAATTGTGGAAGCACATTGGTGGCAGTTAGAATCTATTTCAGACCAGCCTCGTTCCTCCTAGTTGAGCCTCACACTCCTAACTTGTGCCAAAACATTGGGTTCAGATGAACAATCACAAGTTAACCAGCAATGGACATATTTACCACAGAATTCTACCATGACCTGGAATTTTCCATGGGTTGGATGCCAACAAGTCGAATAAACAGGGATACAAAAACACAAAAGTTTTTTTTTTCCCTTTGGACTTCTCTGATGCTGAGTTTCTGTAACCATTGCCACTGAAATCAGTATGCTGTTCACAGACCTTGCTGTCCACCTGAATTATTCTCTGACTCACTTGATGCTAACCCTTTCGAAGATTCTTATCTCTCCTGTTTCTTAAAATGAAAACAAAGACATACAGATTTACAGCAGGTAGCAGTAAAACAAATTGATTAATCTGTATCAGGAAAGGAGGATGTTCTAAAATATGTTAAAAAATTGCTTAACAACTTTATTACTACCCGTTTAGCTTTAAGATAAAGTGACAGATAGAAATGTTTTTGCACAGAATGACTGTTTGCTCACTTTTAAGGAAGAGAAAAGTTATGCAGAATGAAATGATCTTGGGGAGAGACAGTTCTCTCAGTCAATATAGAATGTTAATTTAAAGTTGCGTTTAATTCAAATAGAATTAATGAAAGGTGAAGAGGATGTCAGACTGTAGGGATGTGAACTGACAACCTCTATTAAATCAGTGCTGACTAGTGAATCAGTACATATTCCTCATTCTATGTTTTAGTATGGAATTCCAACATTTGATATGTATATCCATGTTAGGTTACTTATCCATCTGAATGGTTTTGGCATAAAATAATTCAAACTGTTTCTATGTAACAAGTATATTGAAATTTCAATAGCTTTTTGAATTTGTTTTAGAATGTTCATATACAGCATCAAGTAGACTGCGTTACAAATCCATTATGTTATTAAAATTAACAAAACAAGATCAGAGTTTCTATTTTGGGCACTATCCGTAATCTGGGTGCATATTACACCAAAAATTGTGCCAGTTTTGACAAGTGTCTTTTTACTTAGATTTGCATTCACGTTGGTGGCTCAGTAGCTAGCATTGCCGCAGGGATCTAGGCTCAAATTCCAGCCTTGAGTGACTGTCTATATGGAATTTACATGTTCTCCCTGTGTCTGTATGGGTTTCCTCCCAAAATCCAAAGGTGTTCAAGTTAGGTGGATTGGCCATGCTAAATTGCCCTGTAGTGTGCAGGCTAGGTGGGTAGTGCAGAGTTACAGCCATATGGTGGGATGCTCCTCTGAGGGGTGGTGTGGGCTGATTCTATGATTTTTACATATTGGCCAATGTACAATTCCTGAAGAAGGGCCTGTGCCCGAAACGTCGAATCTCCTGTTCCCTGGATGCTGCCTGACCTGCTGTGCTGTTCCAGCAATAAAGTTTCAACAATGTACAATCAGCATCACAGAACACATTAGATTCTTCAACACAAATATGCTTTGATTTATTTAAGATTGTACAACACATTGTAGTTTGATTTATACAGCTGAAAATGTGTACAACATCATAAAATAAACATCTTTAATCAATATTGGGCTGCATAGCAAAATTGGCTTTACAAAACACAGGGAACGACATGCTTGTTCCTTTTCATATGGAGTTAATTTTATTTGTAACTTTTTTATACTTAAAAGTTTTAACATTAAAAAGAAAATGCAGTGGAAAATCTCCTTCAAAAACTGCGAAGGAGCACAAGTGAAATCTCACAATGGTGGTTAATCTGAGCTGTGGCTAAGACCAATTTTGTCGATAGATCAACTTCCAAAGTAATGTTTTTCAAACTAGTGTGAATGACCAAAGAAATTTAATTTTGCACTGATCATAATCTGACACTTGACACTCCCCCAATTTTTTTCACTGATATGGACAGCTTTGGTAAATTGTGCTGAGGAAGCCAGTTCAACCCTCATGGAAACACTTCTCTCACATATTTAAGAGATTGAAGGCAAAGAAATGAGCTAGTTAGTTACAAGTCAGTGTTTATGTTAGAGAAAGTGACTCCAGTTCTTCAGGTTACTATTGTTATAAAGCACCTTTTTGTCTTCAAAATGGATGTTGGTAAGGTTTATAATCATATGTTGTAAGTATGCCTACCTGGACTTTGTTGTTTTCATTTGAACTCTTGATTTTCTCTGATTTGACTAGCTTTTGGAAATCTCAATGAGTAATGTTGCGTCAGTGTTAGGCTGTGATAGGATTAATGCTTTGGGTATATGAATAGGAAGGGTTGAGAGGGATATGGGCCAAATGCTGGAAAATGGGACTAGATTAGTTGAGGAATTCTGGTCAGGATGGACGATTTGGACCAAAGGGCCTGTTTCGAAGTTGTACATCTCTATAACTGCATTAAACACCACTCAATACAATGTTATACAGACTAGAGTGGGAGAACAGCTCTGTTTCTCAGAAGGTAGACCTACTGACTGGGCCTTCCTCAAAGTCACTGGGGACATGATGGTTTTGTGGTTTAATCACTAGTCTAGAGATCCGGGTAATATGATGAACTCCCAGGTTTGAATCCCACTACAGCAAGGGGTGGAATTCAAATTAATTTCTTTTAAAATCTGGACTTTAGAGTTTAATGATGACCATGAATCCATTGTCAATTATTGGAAAAAACTCTTCCTGCTCACTAATGACTTTTAGGGAAGAAAACTGCCATCCTTACCTGGTCTGGCTTACATGTGACTCCAGACCCACAGCAATGTGATTGACTATTAACTGCCCTCTGGGCAATTAGGGATAAATGCTGGCCTAGCCAGAGATGCCCTCACCGCATGAATAAATGAATTATAAAAAAAAGTAACAATTTCTATCCTCACAATGTAATTTGTTCCCGATTGCTACCTTGCTGTATTACCTTACTACTCTCGAGTAAGAGAAGAGATGTCCTTTAGAGAGACCAAGTGGATTTACTCTACCATAGAGGATCAGTCAGGCCAAAGATAATGGCAGAAATAAATGAGTTTAGTATTTCTTTTCCCAGGTTGACTGTGATGAGGATCCATTATACGACATGATGAGAAGGAGTACAGATTCCAGGGAGCTTTAAAGATTACTTGAGCAGACTAAGTGGGTGACACGGTGGCACAGTGGTTAGCATTGCTGCCTCACAGTGCCAGAGACCTGGGTTCAATTCCCGCTTCGGGCAACTGTCAGCGTGGAGCTTGCACATTCTCCCTGTGTCTGCGTGGGTTTCCTCCAGGTGCTCCGGTTTCCTCCCACAGTCCAAAGATGTGCAGGTTAGGTGAATTGGCCATGCTAAATTGCCCATAGTGTTAGGTGGATTAGTCAGGGGTAAATATGGGGGGGGGGGGTTTCTCTCCGGAGGGTCGTTGTGGACTTATTGGGCCAAAGGGCCTGTTTCCACACTGTAGGTAATCTAATCTAAACACTGATGGTTGTGCCAGAGAGCACACAGACTTCAGAGCTAAAATTCTTGGCTGACAAAGGGAGGAACTTTAAAAATATGGCCCATTTTCAGGCTGCAGAAAGTAGAGCTAACTAGAGTACTCACAATTTGAGTATTACCACAATTGGAGCCTGGCTCCACAATTCTCATTACAATAAGGAAAATCAAGCGTCACAGAAATTCTTTTATAATGAGGTCTGAGACAAGGAATGTTTTGAAGCCAGAATCAAAGTGGTATTGGGACAATTTAGAACCCTAAGCATACAATGTCAATTGGATGAAGAAAGTTAGGTGTCTATTGAGGCTGCAGAAGAGGGCTCCATTATTTAAACTAGGAAGAATTTATTAATTAACACACTGTAGTACACATTCAGGAGAAAACAGTAAGGCAACAGGGATTATGAGTAGTGCTGTCGACAACACAAATCTTGAGTGAATTCCATTAAAGAAAACAAATTTTTTCTTATAAAACGATGAAGAGTTTTTGAAATAACGGGATTGTTATTAAAGTTGTCAGCAGCAGGATTCATTCAATGAAAATATTAAAGAGGATGGGAATCATTTATTAGATCATGGAATGGCAGGAATCATTCATTTTACTTTTTAAAAAAATGGATCATCAATTGAAAAATGTGATTGTCTAGTTTGACGGCATAACTGCAAGGAAGCTGAGCAGTAAAGCCCTACAAACTAGCGGAATTATTACACCACAGATAAATAAAGCAAAATTGTGACATTGCAGGATTAAAAGCCTTTAAAATAAGAAAAAATAAGTAATCATGCTAGAAATCATACTAAATTGAAATAATAAAATCAGGTAGATATAATTTCAGAGATGGGCCGAATATAACACGGAGTTGGACGTCTTAAAGAAAATAGTTCTTTAAAAAATATCATAACAGAGTAAATACTAAATCCTAAATTGAATAAGTAAGTAAATATACTTGTATAATAATTTCTATAGCTGATAACATTGTGTCTTTCCAAGACCTAAAAGAAGTAAGAAAGACTTGAGATAAAATTCTACAAGCCTATGACAATTACTTTAACCTTGGAACAAATAAAATTCTTGAAAGAACAAGATTTAACAGGCATCCAGGGTAATCTCTACAGATTAGTAGAAAATTGTGACTGTGGAATTTTAAAGTCAGAGTCAAAAGAAACAGAATGGTCATTGGAATGTCTGAAAACAATTGACTTTGGAGAAACCCAACCTGATACTGAATGAAGCAGAAGTCCAGAAATGACACAGAAAAGCCTGGATTGAGCAGATTGCTTTCTTTAGATACACTAGGCAATTTGAACCTGTATTCTCTGGATTTTAGAGGTGACTTAACTGAGGGAACTTGACCAGCAGATATAGAAAGGATGTTTCCTCTGCTGGGAGAATCTAGAATTAAGACTCATTGTTTCAACATAAGAGGGAATCCATTTCAGTTGGAAATGTAGATTTTTATTTCTCTTTGAAGGTTTTGAGTCTTTGGAATTTTCTTTCTCATAAGGCAGTGGATCTTAGCATATTTTTAAGAAAGTGGTGGATAGATTATTGCTAATGAAGGGGGTGAAAGACTATTGGGGATACGCAGGAACATAGAGTTAAGATTATAATCAGATCAGCCATGACCTTATTGAATGGCAGAGCAAGCTTGAAGGGCTGAGCAGCTTACCTTGTTCCTTGTTCAAATGTTTATAGTTTGTAGATCATCCTTTGGAAGAGAAGATCAACCTTAATGCAATAGTTTAGCAGAATTTATTCCATTTGTAAAGAACAAAATCCCCCAAAAAACATTGTGTCATTGGCCTTCTTCCTGTATTGTTGGGTTTTCTTCCAGGTCATGGACACTATGCTGACCGAAGTGTAAAGGATGGATCATGCTGACACTATCCCTTCTGTATTGCCTGAAGAAAGAGGATAGTCTTCCTGTGCATTACCTTATCCACCAGGACCTCCAGGCCTATCAGTAATGTGTGGTGCCAATTAGAACAAAGAAAGAACAAAGAAAATTTACAGCTCAGGAACAGGCCCTTCAGCCCTCCAAGCCTGAGCCAATCCAAATCCACTGTCTAATCCTGTCCCCTAATTCTTAAGCATCTGTATCCCTCTGCTCCCTACCTACTCATGCATCTGTCCAGATGCACCTTAAATGAATTTACCATGCCTGCCTCTGCTATCTCTGCTGGCAATGTGTTCCAGGCACCTACCAACCTCTGTGTAAAGTACTTTCTGTGTATATCCCCCTTAATCTTTTCATCTCTCATCTTGAATGCGTGACCTCTTCTGTTTTTGCCATGTCTATCTGGAGCAAATCACAAGAACTCTTTAAGATGACTATGGACTGATAACATTTGATCTTGTGTACAACTGTGTTTTAAATATGGTGGTGAGAGTCTCAGGAAGTCCCATCCCTGCTCAGACCTGTTGGCAAAAAGGAAGCTATTGTAAGTGGGCTGAACTGGCAGATGGTACATAAGTAATGAGGTAGTCACAGAAAATATTGTCAGAAATCTCACTAAGCTTCATGGACAGAAAGGCAAAAGTGAGGACTGCAGATGCTGGAGGTTAGAGTTGAAAGTGTGGTGCTGGAAAAACATAACAAGTCTGGTAGCATCCAAGGAGCAGGAGAGTCGACGTTTTGGGCATTAGGTTCCTGATGAAGGGCTTTTGCCCAAAACATTGAATCTCCGGCTGCCTGACCTGCTGAGCTTTTCCAGCACCACACTCTGAACTTCATGGACAGAAACTCCGATTTCTGGTGAAATTCAACTTGATGTTGATCATACAAATGTAACTTGTACCTGATTGTAACAATGCAATAAACTACACCTTGTTAAAGCCACTTACAGTCATAGAGCCTTAGAATCATAGAGCAAGGAAACAGACCCTTCAGTCCAACTTGTCCTTGCTGACCAGATATCCTAAATTAATCTAGTCTCTTGTGCCAGCATTTGGCCCATATCCCTTGAAACCTTTCCTATTGATAATCCATCCAGATGCTTTTAATATCTTTTGTTGTAATTGCATTCACCACCACAACTTTCTCTGACAGTTTGTTCCAGACATGCACCACCCTCTGCATGAAAACGTTACCTCTCAGGTGCTTTTATAAACCCTTCCATCTCACCTTAAACCTGTATCCTCTAGTTTTGGACTCCCTACCCTAGGAAAATGACATTGGCTATTCAATCATGCCCCTCATGATTTTATTCATCTCTATAAGGTCACCCCTCAGTCTCCGATGCTCCAAGGAAAAAACCCCAGCCTATTCAGCCTCTCCCTAATGTGCAAACCCTCCAGTCCTGGCTCATTGACCCATCTGTTCAAGGGTCCCGTTGTAGTCTGAGGTAACCTTCTTCACTGTCCACACTTTTGGTGTTGTCTGCAAACTTATGGACCATTCCTCACATCCAAATTATTTACATAAATTATGGAAACCAATGGACTAGCTCAGATCCTTGTGGCACACCACTGGTCACAGGCCTCCAGTCTGAAAAACATCACTCTACCACCACTGTCTGTCAGCTACCTTAAAGTCAATTTTGTATCCAACTGATGAGCTCCTCCAGATCCCAAATGATCTTACCAGTCCACTATGTGAAACTTTGTCGAACACTTTTCTAAAGTTCATATAGACAACATCTACCATTCTGCCTTCATCAATATTTTTTGTCACCTCTTCATAAAACTCAATCAAGTTAGTGAGACATGATTTCCCACATGCAAAGCCATGCTGACAATTCCTAATCAGTCCTTGTCTTTCTGAATGCAGGTAGAATCCCCCCCCCCCAATAACTTACTCACCACTGATGTAAGGTTCACTGTTCTATAATTCCCTGGGTTTTCCCTACGGCCTTTCTTAGATAACGGCACCACATTAGCAACCTCCAGTCTTCCAGTACCTCGGCTGTGAATTTTGCTGAAACAAATATCTCAGCAAGGGGCCCAGCAATCTCTTCTGAAAATGTGTTGCTGGAAAAGCGCAGCAGGTCAGGCAGCATCCAAGGTGCAGGAGAATCGATGTTTCGGGCATAAGTTTCCTGAGGAAGGGCTCATGACCGAAACGTCGATTCTCCTGCTCCTTGGATGCTGCCTGACCTGCTGCGCTTTTCCAGCAACACATTTTCAGCTCCGCCCAGCAATCTCTTCCCTAGTTTCCCATAAAGTTCTGGGAAACACACTTCTGCTTTTAACCCTGACATTTACCTGACTCCAACTTCTGATGCTCCCAGGCCATTTGTTGTAATTCTCCCCAGTTTCAACATTAGCATTTCTTCTGGCTTTGAACCTTACCCTCTGCACCCACACTGCTCTGACCTTTAAGATCCCACCCACCGCTCAGTACCTGGCTTGTGATACAGTGCTTATCAGCCATACAAGAGCTAATCTCTCAAACTGGCTGGCTATGCCTAGGTCTGGGACAGAAAATGATAACCAGGACCTACTGGCATATTTGGCAAGATCGCAGAAAAGCCAGTCTTGCAGACACAATGCTTTAGTTTTCTGTCTTCACAATTGCTGCCAAACCTTCTGAGTATTTTCATTATTTTCTGTTAGTCTCTCAAATTTGCAGCGTATACACTATTTTACTTCTGCACAATCTTAATCCCCCTTAAAACAAAACATATTGTCCATGAAACAAGACTTATGAATGATCCTTTTATTCAAAACATTTTCTGTTTGACCAAAAGTCAATGATTAAATGCTGTCCCACTTCCTTTTTGCATTCAGTAAATTTGTAGCACAGCAGATTCACAATTCAGAATTACAGTTAAGGTAAGCATTATGAATGCTTGTTTGATTAGTCACTATCAGTACCTGAATATCAACTGATTGTTGATAATTACTGGATCACCTATGAGTTTTTCTTCAGCCCTTAACTGCCTTGTGCAGTTTCAGCATTCTTTTCAGTTATTAGTCAAAGTAATCTCATGGGAGTCTGTCAATTTACTTTGCAGCATTGGCATAATGTCACTTCACTACGCGCATTATGAAAACCCCAAGAGACTATCAATTGTACCACATTTAAAAGAAATACTGGTAGAAAGTACTGAATAAATGAAAACAATTAGCATACTAATGGTCCTTAATAATTTTAATCACATGTTAAATATTATAAAAGGCCAAGGGTCCAATTTGAATGGAGTTACCACATTATAAATACTGCAATTCTGACATGTAAAATTCAAAGCAATGTTAAGTCTCATGCCAACAAAATGTTTAAAGTTTTTCCCTATAATTGTGCCTAACTCATGACGATTTGAGATTATAATTGTATAAATGCACATTACAGAAATATACAACAATGTTTGTGCACATATCTATCAATTATTTTTTGACTGAACACTGGAAGAATATTTTGATGCATCGAAAACAAAGTAAAGTCTTGTGCCTCGTCACATTCTAGTCTTTGCACTCAATGTATAGAATACTGTTCAATCTTATTTTCTTAAATGTTTTGGTAGTTATCAAGACTAAAATAAATTAATTCATGATATACAATTTATAATTTTTCTGTATTTTGTAGTAACATCATGCAAATATTATGATTTGATTTACTATTGTGACATGTACTTAAGTACAGTGAGAAGTTTTGTTATGCGTGCAGGACAGGCAGATCATGACTTACAAAGCACATTGGGTGGTCGAACAGAATGAGGAATACAAAGTTACTCCTGCAAAAAAAGGTGTGCTAAAAACAAGATCAACATTAAATTTGAAATTTGAGAAGGGACACATTTTAGGTGTGTAACTAATATTTTATGTCAATTGGAGCATTTAATATGGAAGGCAGACATGCAAATAACAGAATTAATATTTTGGAAAATAAAAGGAAGTCGTAAACATGTAAATAATAGAGTATAAGTCAAATTCTGTATGGGATATGCAAGATCCACAGAACTCCTGTTTGAAATACAAAATGAATGAATAGTTTCTTCAAATTGATCAGGCAGTATCCGAGGAGCAGGAACATCAATGTTTCGGGCAAAAGCCCTGATGAAGATTCCTGATGAAGGTCTTTTGTCTGAAAAGTTGATTTTCCTCCTCCTCGGATGCTGCCTGACCTGCTGTGCTTTTCCAGCACCGCTCTCTTGACTCTAATCTCCAGCATCCGCAGTCCTCACTTTTGCCGAGTTTCTTCAAATTGCTTGTTTAGGGAAATTATCAAAGTGTCTTACAGGACAGATATAGAAAAGATATTTAATCATTTTCACACCAAATAAAAGTTAGGGACCATAAATATGGGACAGATATTAATAAATAAATTAGGAAATTCAGGAGAAAACTCTTTGCCCTAGGAATGTTTAGAACATGTAATTCACAACTATAAGGAGTAGTTGAGTTGACTATCTTTCATAAAGTTAAATTGGAAGTAAAAACATAGGAGATAAAAGGAATAAAAAAAAGTCAAATAAAGTGAAATGGTGGGAGATGGCATGTATGGATCACATGCATTAGCATGGATCAGTTAAACCAAATGTCCTGTCACCGTAATTCTATATGAGATCTAACCCAATTTTTTTCGATACAGCATAAACTTATTTTGTTCCTTCCTTACAAGGGAGAGGAATTTGTCTTTTGTTACATGTATCAAGATTATAAACCAATTTGTAAAATATCAGTTATGGATTAGGTGTTAGCATTGCAACACTGGAGAGATTTCAAGTCTTACCGAGAGATTCAAACACAAGAATTTACACTGAAACTCTCGTGCGATGCTGACCAAATATTATCGGAGATATTATCTTTCAGACAAGACATGAATCAGGGTCCCATCTCCTCTTTAGGGTTTAGAAGATGTCATGGGCACTATTTTGAAGAAGAACAGGGGAGTTACCCCTGGCGTCATGGTCAATAATCCTTCCTCAATCAGCATTATAAAATATATCATTAGTTAATTGTCATATTACTGAAATGGGACCTTTTATGTGAAGATTAGCTGCTGTGTGTTTTTTTTAATTACTGTAGTAAATGCACTTAAACATACTTAATTGGCTGTAAAGCACTTTGGGACATCCTTTTATTGTGAAAGTCAATTATATGTATAGGTACTTTCTTCATTCCATAAATATGCACTGAGATAATAGTTCTGTCTTCCCATGATATGGATACTGAACCATCTAAGTGTAAAACAACAGCTCCTAACAAACACTGGTAAATTTGTATTGGACACTTCCACTTGCATTTCAACCTGAAGCCATGCATTGCAGTAGAAATACAACCAAACTATACTGTTAGGAAAATATCATTTTTGACTGAGGATCAATTGGAGCATGTGACATTCAAAATAGATATAATAATTTATTCCCCACTTTGTGAACTTTGATTAGCACATTCTCATATTTTGACACATTTGTTATATGTTATTTCTATTCGTGGTTATATCATTCATTATTTCTTTTACTCGAACATTTGCTAAACCTGGAAATAAATTGCCTTAGCTAAAAATGTGTTGCTGGAAAAGCGCAGCAGGTCAGGCAGCATCCAAGGAGCAGGAGAATTGACGTTTCGGGCATGAGCCCTTCTTCAG
>NC_057715.1:8726559-8772078 GCF_004010195.1 Chiloscyllium plagiosum
TAGGGGAGGGAAATATATCCCTGATGGTGGGGTCCGTTTGGAGGTGGCGGAAATGACGACGGATGATACGATGTACATGGAGGTTGGTGGGGTGGTAGGTGAGGACCAGTGGGGTTCTGTCCTGGTTGCGATTGGAGGGGGCGGGGCTCAAGGGCGGAGGAGTGGGAAGTGGAGGAGATGTGGTGGAGAGCATCGGCGATCACGTCTGGGCGGAAATTGCGGCCTTTGAAGGAGGCCATCTGGGTTGTTCGGTATTGGAACTGGTCCTCCTGGGAGCAGATGCGGCAGAGACAAAGGAATTGGGAATATGGGATGGCGTTTTTACAGGAGGCCGGGTGGGAAGAGGTGTAGTCTAGGTAACTGTGGGAGTCGGTCGGTTTATAGTAAATGTCCGGATTGATTCGGTCGCCTGAGATAGAAATGGTGAGGTCCCAACCCTTGAACTCAGCACCACCTTCGTAACCTGCAATCTTCTTCCTGACTTATCTGCCCCTACCCCCACTCCGGCCTATCACCCTCACCTTAACCTCCTTCCACCTATCACATTTCCAACGCCCCTCCCTCAAGTCCCTCCTCCCTACCTTTTATCTTACACTGCTTGGCACACTTTCCTCATTCCTGAAGAAGGGCTCATGCCCGAAACATCGATTCTCCTGCTCCTTGGATGCTGCCTGACCTGCTGCGCTTTTCCAGCAACACATTTTCAGCTCTGATCTCCAGCATCTGCAGTCCTCACTTTCTCCTAATAATTTGCCTTACACTATTCCCGTTATAATGGATAGCCACATTATTTGAGTGTTGTAATTACAGCAAATAATTCTAGTATATAATGTATCATTTGCTTGGAATTTGCAGAACAGTTTTAACTGTACAATAGTTACTGCATATTTAATGGAGTTCTTTGTATTCTATGATGTGAACAGTCAGGATTGGTTTGAGCTGCATTCTAATGTTCATTCTACACAGTTTCAAGTTGCAATGTGATTTATGTAATTTATAGAAGTAATTGACTGAAACAAAGTATTTTTCTTGAAATTTTAAAATGTATTAATATCTTGAAACGATTAGACAAGAGATGTTACTGCCTGACAATGACACATTGGTGGGCACCAGTGTCAGAATGAAACAAGTTCATATCAGATAAAGAACAGGATAACATGCCCTTTACTCTGCTTCAAACATCTGCCTCAGGTGCAACTTCTCCAAAGACTGCCTAATGTTTCAAAACAGGGGGCATTCTTTTAAGGTGAGAGAGGGAAAGTTCAAAGGAGATGTGTGGGGCAAGGTTTTTACACAGAGAATGGTAGGAGTCTAGACTGTACTATCAGAGGTGGTGGTGGAGGCAGATACAATAGGAGTGTTTAAGGGACTTGTAGATAAGTGTATGAATATGCAAGGAATGGAGGGAAATGGACAAAGAGCATGCGGAAGGGATTAGTTTCATTTGGTGTTACAATTAGTGCAACATTGTGGGGGGAATGGCCTAATCTTGTTGCAGCCATTTTGATATTTTACATTTGCCACAGCAGCTATCCATGGGTCTTTACTGGAGGGATCTCAAGATTTAAGAGTATAGACTAGATTGTCTAAATTCAGGTGTAACTCATATGCAGCTGGAAGTCATCTGGGCTCGACTACACGGGCAACGTTTACAAAGGTGACAGACAATTGTTATTGTATTAGTCCATAGTCAGGTTTTACTAATGCTAAGGCAACACAAGAATTTTCTTTTCATAAACTTTCTACTAGTTATTTTGATTGGGAAGTTAGCATTTCATTGCACTGTGTCCACAATACTTGATGTAAATAAAAGTTCCACAAAAGAAAATGCTATAGGCAGTAAAAACTGTTCCAAATAAATGTTTTAGTTACGTTAGATTGATAACAAATGTAAACTATAGAAAATTACCAGAATCATTATTTTGTTCTTTTAGTTTCATGCTCTCTAAAATGTACAGACACCAACATTGGGGATGATGCTTTGATTTACATGGGGAAACTATAAACTAGAATAACCAAATTGACTGAATGACATCTGAATTATAAAATCACTAACAAGGTTTTATTTTATGTAACATTTTCATTAACACAAATCACAACACATAAATAAACAGGAAAATGGTACTTCAAATAAAAAGGTAAACTGCACTTTAAATAGTCAATAAAACAAACATTTCTACAGAATCAGGAGCATTTTTATCACTCTCACAGATGTTGCACTGCATAGCTATGCAGCTCTGCCATAAATGATTGATTATTCGTATGAGGTAGGTCTGAGCTTCTGAAAAAACAATAGTTTTCACCTCTAACTTTCACAGACATTATTAACAATGACAAAGCATTATTCTATGAACCCTCGCTGCCTCAGGTCATGACAATACATTTGATGCAATTTCCCAGAGTTTCTTTTCAACCAACAGATCACTATCACAGTTCACTGATTTGATACATAGAACCATTGAGTCAGAGAGATGTACAACACAGAAAAAGACCTTTCAGTCCAGCTCATTCATGCCATCCAGATATCCTAAACCAATCTCGTCCCATTTGCCAGCATTTCGCCCATATCCCTCACAATCCTTCCTATTCATATACCCACCCAGATGCCATTTAAATACTGCAATTTTACCAGCCTCTACCACCTTTTCTGGCAGGTCATTCCATGCATGCACCACCCTCGGCATGAAAAAGCTGCCCCCTAGATCCCTTTTAAATCTTTCCCCTTTCACCTTAAACTTATGACCGCCACTTTTGGACTCCCCCACCCCAGGATAAAACCTTGCCCATTTACCCTATCCATGCCCCTCATGATTTTATAAACATGAATAAAATCAGCCCTCAGCCTCTGGTGCTCCAGGGAAAATAGCCGCAGCCCGTTCAGCCTCTCCCTACAGTTCAAACTCTCCAACCCTGGCAACATCCTCGTAAATCTTTTCAGAACCCTTTCAAGTTTCACAACATCCTTCCTACAATAGGAGAACAGAATTGCATGCAGTAGTCCAATAATGACCTAACCAATATCCTGTACAGCTGCAGCATGACCTCACAACTCCTATACTCAGTACACTTACCAATAAATGCAAGCATACCAAATGCTTCTTCACTATCCTATCTACCTGTGATTCCACTTTCAAGGAACTATGAACCTGCACTCCAAGGTCTATTTGTTCAGCAAAACTGCCCATTATCTTACTATTATGTATAAATCCTGCCCTGATTTGCCTTTCCAAAATGTAGTACCTCACATTTATCTAAATTAAACTACATCTGCCACTTGTCACCTTATTGGCCCATCTGATCAAAATCCCATTGTACTCTGAAGTAACCTTCATTACTGTCTACTATAACTCCAATTCTGGTGTCATCTGCAAACTTACTAACTACACCTCCTATGTCCACATCCAAATCATTTGTATAAATGGCGAAAAGCAGTGGACCGAGCACTGATCTTTGTGAGGTGACAAAACGTCTGCAGATAAACACACCAGCTCGGCAAATGAATTTATGGCCTCATTCACAACCTGAGCTCGAAATCTTTTCAAAAACTATAAAAAAATTCTTTGTGGCACATTGCAGGTCGCAGGTCTCCAGTCTGAAAAGCAACCCTCCAACTCCACCCTCTGTCTCCTACCTTCTAGCCTGTTCTGTATCCAAATAACTAGTTCTCCCTCTATTGATGTAACCTTGCTAACCAGTTTACCATGACAAGCCTTATCAAACTTCTTACTAAACATCTTAGAAAAACACCTAGTTATTTGGCATCTCCAAGCCATTCACACAGCCTTCTAGGTTTTGACATTTTTAGCCAGAGCATATACCACTGTATTACTCCACAGTCAGGTTTTACTAACACTAAGGCAGTGCCAGTACAATGGCTCAGTGGTTAGCAGTGCTGCCTCATGGTGCCAGCAATCAGGATTAAAGTCCAGCCTCAGGTGATTGTCTATGTGAAGCTTGCACATTCTTCCTGTGTCTATGTGGGCTTCCTCAGTCCAAAGGCATGCAGGTTAGATGGATTGGCTATGGGAAATGTGGGGCAGATCTGGGTGAGATGCCTTCCAGAGAGTCAGTGTGGGCTGAACGTTTGGCTTCCACATTGTAGTAACTCTATGTTTGAGGATTTCTGTCTCTTTTTCTGCCTAACGGTAAAGCTGACCTCTTCCTGGGAATGATATGTTTCTTCTCTTCATAAGAATTCTCTGTGTGCTTTCCTGTCTTTTTGGATTTACATCTGTCTGCATCTGATTGTTTTAATTCTCCAACTCCCCTGTCTATGTCTCTCCTTCAAGTCTGCAGTTCATTTCTTATGTGTGGCACACAGCCCAACAATTTAACTTCTTGTTGGTATTGTTTGGGTCAAGAGTTTATGTGCCACAGGAATTAGTATTTATTATTCAAGATTGTTACAATTCATCTTTTTGCTATTGAAGCAAACTCTTAACATTTCTTTTTCAGATTATTTTATAAATTACCGATCCCACAGACACTTTAAAGGAATCACAAATATTCCTTACTATTTTGCTTCAGGGCAAATTGTTGTTGCACTGCTACTTCTTAGAATATATTAACGTCAGCGTAAGGTAATGTTGAGTATTTTTCTCTCTTGAATTGTTCCCTCTTGCAACTGTTCACCATGTTTCCAGTGAGCCAATCTCACACAACGTATAGCCAAAACATGCTTTCCCATTGTGTCTCTTGGCTCTCCATCTTATTCCAGAAAGATCCAAGACAAATAGTCCATTAATTTAAAAATAATGGAAAATTTTCCTTTCCTCCATATATTATGCTAATTTGATATTAACACAAAACTATTGACAGATTCGTCCGTTTTCTGTGATTTGGTGGCATCACATGTTTAATACAAAGATTATTTATGAACGACAAATATATCATTCCTGAAATAGCGATGTGGAAGAAAAGATATCTTCCTGGAGATAAGTGAAGATGAGGTGAATGGTCTTAAACAGCCTAATGATCTTATCATGAGAAATTACACACACACACTATATATATGTATTATACACATACTTATCTGTGCAACCTTCCACTCTCCCTGATGATAAAAGCATTTTAAAGAGGTTAGTGACAAACACCGCATTCTGCCTGATCCATTGCAGTTCGTTCTATTTTCTTTACAGTATAGTCAAAGTGAATCAAAAATATTCATATGATACATGTGACCCAGCAATCAAAGATCTATGATTTATCAATATCCTTAACAATAAGAAACTGTTCATCTATCTTTTTTTCTGCTAATTGAAACTTTGTTCAAGCCACCACTCTATGAACCAGCATTCTCAATAAACTAGCAAAAATTACATGCCAAAAATATTGGAAGTTTCACAATTCCCACAAAATCCAGGTAATCGGTTGAAGGTGCAAGTGAGAACTTTCTCAAAATTACATTATCATTTAAGTGATTTATGCTGTAAATAAGGTAAAGCAGTGGTGTGTATACCCCCTGCATTATATTAGTGTGTGCTTTTGCCTTCATTAGGTGGACCACTTGATCAACAGGATTATTTGACCAACCAGCACACTCCTGGTCCCATAAATCCTAGTTAATAAAAAGTTTTCAGGCCAGCTGAAATGGTTATTTTCAGCTGGTATTCGGATTGGAGATTCTTAGCTTTACACGGACAGGCTCTTTTAACCTTGACAAATTATTTGTCTCTCGTGTTGGCTGTTCTGTTAGTTCACAGATCATATAGGAACATAGGAAATAAGAACAAATGCAGGCCATTCAATCCCATGAGACATTTGATCAGAATATAATTGTGTTGATCCCGTATATTAGCTGTATCTGCCCATCCATTCTTGTAGTCCTCATGTCTAAGGAAAAAAGCTACTGCTCATGTCTGAAACTATTAATTAGCTTGCTTTGAGAAAATCAAAAGAGCATTGGTTGAAATTGGTAAAAGGACAGTTTTGGGCTTAATGAAATGTCTCTTCAAATTGTGTGACCGGAAAATTAATGCAACAATCCAGACCATTAGTCCAGAAGTTTGACTTCAAATACTGAATTGAATTGAATTGAATTGAATTTATTGTCACGTGTACTGAGGCACAGTGAAAAGCTTTGTTTTCCAAGCAATACAGGCAGATCACAGAGTTAAGTAGCATAAATAAGTAAATTATAGGTAAACAGTGGCAAAACAAAAACAAAGGTACAGGAAAATACGAAGAGTTTGTGAGTCCATTGGTATTCTAACAACAGTAGGGTAGAAACTGTTTTGATACTTACTGATGTGTGTATTCAGGCTTCTGTACTTTCTCCTTGATGGTAGAGGTTGTAGAAAAGCATTGCCAAGGTGGGATGGATATTTGAGAATGCTGGTGACCTTTCCTTGACAGCGGGCCTGGTAGGCGGATTCTATAGATGGGAGGTTAGCTTTTGTGATTGTCCGAGCTGAATTCACCACTCTCTGTGACCATCTCTGATCATGAATGGCACAGTTGCCATACCAGGTAGTGATACATCCAGACTAATCTGAGATTTTAAATTCAGTTTAGAAAGCAATTTCAAAATGAGTAAAATTAATGTTGTTTAACAAGCACTAGGTTTGAGCAGTGCTAGGAAATCAAAGTGGCTGGTTAACATATTGCAGGTCATGACAATATCAAACACAAACGTACCTTCTAACTTCAAAATTTTCTACTCTTAGCAGTGGGGGAACATCACTTCATTTTTCCTGTGGTTCTTTTACAATAATTTTAGACTGACAACATTGATATTGTGTATCATAACAGTGACACTAGTGGGTGAGGTCTTAAGCATCCCAGTTGGTGGTGTGCCGGTTAATGCATGTTTTTCCGTGAAAAGCTGAGGCTGGACTTTCATTTCCTGGTAGAGTGCTAACCAGGCTGAGTAACCTGACATTTTGAAAGTTGTGGAGAAAGTGAGGTCTGCAGATGCTGGAGATCAAAGTTGAAACTTTATTGCTGGAACAGCACAGCAGGTCAGGCAGCATCCAGGGAACAGGGCCTGTGCCCGAAACGTCGAATCTCCTGTTCCCTGGATGCTGCCTGACCTGCTGTGCTGTTCCAGCAATAAAATTTTGAAAGTTGTGACAATGAAACTTAATGTCCTTTTTTGAAAGTTGTGACAATGAAACTTAATGTCCTTCATGTTCCTGATTCCATGCTTTTTCCCTGTGTTTTTTAGTGAATCGGAAAGGTTGTGATCCTGCAAAAGTCCCTTCTGATATCAATGTCACATTCTGAGTCCTGTAGGCAATCTGAATTACCTCTATTATTTCCATGTACTATTAAAATTTTTAGAAGCCCAATAAAAACTGTCTCATTGGAGGGTTTGTGAGCCAATTGAATTGTCCAGAAGCATCTGATTGGCAGATGTGAAATAATTTGACAACTTCAAATTTACCATTTGATATTGTACTGTAATATATTGTAACTGCAGTGATTCAGCCATACAACTCTGTCCTGACAAGCTTAGTTGACCATTATATTGGGTGTCATTTTCTTCAGCATTCACCTGCATTAAAAGTGGGAAAAGGGTCTCATATGCATTTAACCTGAAGAACGTTACTTAGAATTTCTGGAGTAGTAACATGATTTAAAACTTGAATCAATAATGTGCTGTGTTTTACAAACTTCATCATGGAATAGAATTATGAAAATGTTGGTTAATATGCAAGAAGAGAAAGGATTGACCTACCAAATTTGTGAGGCTAATTTAATCCTCTACTACAAATAGAATGCAGAAAATTGGAGACACAAAAAAAATGATGTGGAGTAAAATGATGGAATTAAACATCCTCAGTGATCAGGAAAATAAATGATTAATACACAAGACTGAACTAAAATTTTGGAACCTCTGCTTTGTGTGACACACTAAGGTAGGCTAGACCAGTTTTCAAACTGCACGAAACTTCAGTGGATCTCATGACATTCAATGTGATGTTAATTTGCCTCTATCACAAGGGAGAATGTGGGCTTTTGTGGCTGACTTATTCCTTCCACTAAAACTAAAGCCTCAGAAAATTGGGTGCACTGCAAGGCTGAATGTCTACATTTTCAGCATACAATGACCTTTGGAAGGGCCCCTTTGTGCTGAAATTCTTAGCTAATTGGATTCATCTGATGTCTGTGATGGCCTGGTGGATACCAATCTACAAAACAGCTATTTCTATAGGAGCTATTATGAGACTAGGGCTCCATTTCCCTTGTGGTCAAAAGGGCAGGGGCTACACATGAAAGAAATTGACTTGTTTCTGAGGATCTCATTGCTCACCTTCTGTGTTAGGGATGGAATGTTTTTCTTTTGAAGGCCAAGGACATTCACATCATCTACTCATTAGGTCATGCCTTGTCATGAAGTCTCAGTAATTACGTAAAATGTAGAACTAAAAGGAATGCAAACTTTCCCATTAATCAGAAGGGGTCAGAAATGTCAACCTATGGTATACTACAGACTGAGAGGCCTGGGCTTCACTATTATTTGTCTCTCAAGCTTCCTCCGAAAAATCTAAAGCAGGTCATCAATATCAACTCAGTGTGAGGTGGCAACCTCAAGGTAGGAAGAGAAAACAAATACACAGCGCTTCAACCCTTATTCCCTCTCTTCCGTGCCACAGCAGCAATAGGATCCCCTTTGTCCTCACCTACCATCCCACCAGTGTCTTCATCCAGAGGATCATTAGCTGTCAATTCTGCTACCTCGAGCAGAATGTCACCACCAGACACATATTCCCTTCCGCTCAATTATCAACCTTCAGCAGGGATCGTTCCATCTGGGACACCCTGGTCCACTCCTCCTTCAATCCAAACACCACCTCACATCACCTTCCCCTGCAACCGCAGAAGTTGTAATATCTGCCCGTTTACTTCCTTCCATCTTGGTATCTAAGGGCCTAAACACACCTTTCAGGTTTACCTGCACTTCATTCAATCTAGTTATTGCATTCGCTGCTCACAATGTGGTCTACTCTACATGGGGGTAATAAAAGTGTAGAGTGGGTGACTGCTTCAAGAACACTTACATTCAGCCTGCAAAAAAGACCCTGAGCTTCCAGTTGCCTGCCACTTTAACACACCAGCCTATTCCTTGGCCAACATCTCTGTCTAAGTCTTGCTGCAGTGCTCCAGCGAAGCTCAGTACAAGCTGGAAGGACAGCACCTCATTTTCCACTTGGGGACCCTACAACCTTCTGGACTCAATATTAGGTTCATCAATTTTAGGGCTTGATGCACCTTCTCCCATGTCCATATCCCATACCTCACACATCAAGCCTTGTTATCATCTAGTCTGCAATTATGTACAACTGATAGTGAGCCATTAATCGTCCCCACTAGCAGCCATTCATTCTCCAGGACTGACCATTACCAACTCTTTTGTCTGTACAACTGTTCTTTGCTCCTTACCCTCTTCCCACTACCCTATCTTTTGCATAATAAAAAATCTTTTTCTTCGCTTACCATCATTCTGAAGAAGGGGCACCAGACCTGAAATGTTAACTCTGGTTTCTCTTCACAGATACTGCCAGACCTGCTGAGTTTTTCCGGCAGTTTCTGATTTCCAGCATCCGCAATACTTTCTGTTTGTTTTCACAATGATGCTCACTTCACTATAATGCAGCCAGAGGACAGATTTGGTGGAAGCTGTGGAGTTATGTATTTCTCAAATGATTTCTAATCGCCCTGGACAATGCATGTTAACAGAACAAGTTTAAGAGAAAAGCTAAGACACTGAACATAAAGTTAAATCAAATACATTTGAAGATACGTCATCCCTGGAATCAAATGGAGTATTTTACCTTCAGCCCAAAACATATGCAGGCCTTACCTTTCTTTGTAGCAAATTAAGTCATTTGACCTATTTTTCTTGGTTTTTCATTCAGGGAAAATTCAAATTGCTGTTTGTCACTTTCCTGAATTGGCTTATAGTTTTAAAAATGATCAGCAATGCAGGACATTGGCAGAAATAGCAGCTGGATTGTTCCACCAATGCAATTCACATTGTCGTTGGATTTTTGTTTTTGGAAACAAATGCAGTTGTGCATCCTGCCCGACAAATTATGTTTCATAAGCTCTGCATGCCTTGGAAACAAATTGTTGTTGAGATTATTCTGGTGATCAAGAACCTTCATTAACTATTTACACAGTTTACATAAGTGAAAGGAAAGAGATTTCATAGAACCTTGAACAATCATTGCAAATTCCAAGTGTCTATACATCAGCAGGTTTGATGATAATAGGACTTAGCATAATGGGATTTAGCTATCTTCTTACCGTTGGGAAAAAAAACCAAACCCTGTGATTGGTCAAAGTCACCAACATTAAACTCATGAATCTATGTTTCTTAGCAAAGAATAAACAGCTTGGTTCATCACATTAGCATAGCCGAAAGTGACAGCTTGGATATCTCTTCACACAAATGCACTTATAACCCACTTCTGAAGAGTGTTTCCATTTTAAAATGATGCTTATACCTCATTGGGAACGCATTATTGTTAGTGGGAGGTTTGAGATCACTTTGTAATAAAACTGTGAAGAGACTAGTGCCTCCAGTGGCACATGAAGTATTTTGTTTTCTCACCAGTAACCAAGTGGTGCTTGTAAAGGCATTGACACTTGACAGGTGTCTCAAGCTGAAATTCTATACGCCTTTTCACTGGGAAAGTGCGTATATTGCACATTCCAAATAAACGCCAAATTGTAAAATAATGTAATTTTTCTAAAAAAAGGGAAAAAAGATTCTTGGCATATAGTTGCCACTTGCAAGTATAGAATCTATTGTCTATTTGTCCTAAGAAGATGGGTTTCTTCAATTGCTGATGCAATGTTTTAATGCAACAGAAATAGCATGCAATAGTCAAAGCAATTCAACAACAAGTGAATCAGAAAATAAAGCTTTGCAAAAATAAGGTGGATATCCACTGAATGGCAATTTGTTCTGGGCGAGGTGTATATTAAGATTTGGGTTGAAATTGGATATAAGAGATGCCCTAGGGGCAGAGGAGGTCATTAACATGGTGAGTTTGGTAAGATATTGCGAGAAAATGCGCTTCACTCTTGCAGCCAAAAACCTTTCATAAAACACAATCGAACTGGAACTTGGCCAAAAATACATTAGATTCAGCCAAGATGTTCCGTCGCTATCGTATGAGTAACATCACCTCTTTAGTAAGATTAGTAAATTCTGACCCATACAGCTGGATCACGACAATGCATGGCCAACCCTATTGGACTAGGTCTTTTCCCTCATCCTTCCGCCTGAAGAAGTGGCAAATAACCAAACTCCTGACTCCCCAAAACCCGTCCACCATCTACAAGGACACAAGTCTGGTGGCATACTCTTGCTTAGATACATGCACTCTAACAACACAGAAGGAACCCAAAGCCATCAGGACAAAGTAGCCTGTTCGATGAACTCTCCATCTCTTATTTTATTCTAATGCACAGTGACAGCAGAGTATGCCATCTACAAATTGCATGGCAGCAACTTACAAAGTTTCCTTTGCCAGCCCCTTCCCATCCTGGTCCTCGACTATCCAGAAGGACAAAGACAGTGGATGCATGGGTACACCACCACCACTTGCATTTTCTTCTCCAAAGCATACACCGTCTAGATCTGAAAATACAACACCATTTATTTGATGCTGCGTTGTCAAAAGTCTGAATTCCCTACCCAATAATATTATGGTACACCAAATCAAATATATTGCAGTATTTCATGAAGGCCATTCCTTACAATCTTCTCAATGGCAATTAGGAATGGGGAAACAAATTATGGCTTTGCTGGTGATGCATAAATGAATAATAAAATCGTAAGGCTGAATCTTCAACAGAAAGGGACTTGATGATTAAAACTGCAGGAGTCCTTTTTCAGCCTTAAATTGATGATGCCCATTGAACATAACCAACAGCATACTGACTACTCTTAAATAATACTTTGCTCCAATATATGTATTTTGGTTGAATGAATTACCACCGTTGCATGTTACTGGGTTACAAAATGCCAAGGCATTCTTGAAATAACAAGCAGATTGGACCCACAGTCCTCATACGCAATTGTTTGTAAATGGAATGATGAATCAATGGATAGACTTTTGGCTGCATTTGTTGATGTTTTTCAGGAGCGTAAAAGTGATTGATAGAATATGTTTTAAAGGTGTGACTGAAAGGTTTATATCAAAAATTTGTCATCAGATGCCGATGTAAAAGGCCAATGAGCGTAACGTACTAAGTAACTCAAAAAAGACATGGAAATTAAGATATAGGCCTGTCATCCACTGAAGATGAGATTTCGCTGCATGGCACAAACTAACAATATCTGGAAATGTTACTGGAGCTTATATAACTTTCTGCTAGCAAATGCATAACTGTGAAGAGGTTACTGCTTTTGAGGTTTAATTCTATTGAGTGATATTTTTTCGAGCTGTGACAGCCTCAATTCTCTGAGGCACAACCATCCACTGCACAATATAAAATCCTAATAACATTGAGGAAAATTACTTATGAAAAGGAGTATGAGTGCTGATTTGACATCACTAATGAAAAGATTGATTAAGTTTGCTTACATTGTTACGCATTGCTTTATGTCAAAAAAAACATCATAAGCTTGTTGCTACAGGAATCCCAATAATGTTATACGAATTAACTAAAATGCCACAGCCATGTAATCTCTTATATGTGAACATAGGACCAAGGCTTGTCACCTGATGCATTAATCTGAGGGCAAGGCCTTGCTTCATTTCTCTTCAGTGACAGTAATGTTGATGAATTTGTGTTTTGATTACTTCATGTGTTGCTGCATGCCCCAGATAACAGTGCCTATTTTTTCTTTGCCTGCCCATAGAAATACAACCCGTTTTGCAGAACATGAGGGTGATAAGCAGGAAAAAAAAAGGTGTTTGCAGTAAGGAAACAGACTTCCACTGATGGTATGTGAGATAATAAGCCAAAGGTAGACACTAAGTAATGGTTGATGTCCTTTTTGACAAGAGTTCAGTTACAGATCTAGACAAGTAAGCATTTATATTCCACGTTGACCCCTTGTTCTTACCCACCATAAAACAATGAAGTCACATTCTCAGCAAATTTATGTTGAAGAAGTGAATCACTTTGTTATTTTCTCATAGATTTCTTTCGGTTAACATTGTTTACTGAATGGTGAAATGATAAACAAAGATAAAGTATAAGCTTATATGTTTCTTTTGTGAATTCACAGTTTGTATGTGCTTGCTATTTTCCAGACATTGATTGCATATGCAAATATATCCAACAAAACTAATCATAAATATAAATGTGCAGCAACATTGGAAAATTTAAACATTAATCAGATGATGCAACAGGGATTTCAATGTAATTTGCTTGCATAGAGCAAATGGAATAGAAATGTAATGCTGTCAGTGAAAGAAAAGTACACACATTATAGTTAAATGGAATCATGACTCAAGTGAAATAATGTGCACTGTTTTAGATGAATTTCTCAACAGGAGCTTATTCAAGTTGTAATGTGTTTAGCTTGCCTTGAAGGCACCAAATTATCACTTATGGAATTAAGTAATGCATAATAGTTACTATTTTTATCTTTCCTGCAATGCACCCTTTCTTTTTTTTTACCATCATACATTGTTGTACTAGATTCAATAACAGTACACCATCATTTCATTACCCATTCTCCAGTGAATTAATCTTAGGTTGAGTGTCTGGTCAGTTTATCATGTATGTTGTGCATCAGTTATTATTGCAGAAGTCTCCTAATCTGACAATAATACAGTCAAGTGCAAATAATTTCAAATGTGGATTTCGATTGCATGGATAAAACAACCTCTTCAAAATGATCTAATCAAGTTTATTGCAGCAGTGTACTGAAAAATATGGCAGTGAGCACACTTTGCTGCTCTTGATGTCAGTGTTCCTTCACTACTGATCTTAGGATAGGAATTTTGCTGTCATTGTAACTGCTGCCAAGAAAATAGTCAAAAGTAAGTGGTTCACTTTTCCTTCAGGAACCAAATTCCAAAAAGAAGACATCCCATTTGGCAGACTTCACTCTGAATCTCCATAGAAACAGAACTTCTTTATCAGAATGTGATGCTGAGTAGAATAAATGGAGTCAAAGGAAATCAAAATATAGAGAATAGAATCGGTCATTCAGGCCTCTAGCCTTTTCTATCATTCAATGAGATGATGATTGATTTGTCCTTCAACTCCTTTCATGTGTGGTATCTTCATATTCTTTGATAGTCTTATCTCACAAGTCTAAAATCACAGTTTAAAATTATAGGGGTGCTAAAGCATTCATTACAAGTAAGACAATGTGATAGTGTGTGAGGTGACACCATTAACAATTCCCTGTCAAAACAACCTCTACTGGAGCAGCTATCTGTGTAGATTCTGCACCTATACATATTTTACATATGCTGACTTTTCAATGTCACATTTTATTAAACAGGGTGAATAAGTTGACAAGGATTCCTTGTTGTAGTGACCTGAACAGAAATGTTTAATCATGTCTTATAGGTTACGCAAAGGAACAATGTCCACAGTGTAAGAATCCAGAACAACAGGACATCATTTAAAAATGATAGCTGAGTAATTTACGAATCATGTAAGGAAATCATTTTTTCACAGAAAAGGCAGTGGAAAGCTGGATCAGGTACTGCTTTGCCCACTGTATATTCTGAACATCCACAGACATAAACAATTAGTAAAAGCTTTAGCTCCTGATGTTCAGAGCCACTCAAGAGAAGGGCCTACAAAACCAACTGCGGGATTTTCCAAAGCCTCCAGTTCTAGGATCATCGGAAGGGTTGGAAATTTCCTTCACTTACCAATTGCCAGAGTCCATTCCCCTGCATTCCAAGCTAAGATCTCCTAGTAGATACTGACCCCAGTCCAGAAGGTAGGTTCTCAATCTGTCTGGGTGTCAGATACAACTGTGCACACAATTATTCAAATGTGGCTCTGCTCTTAATATCAGCAAGGCCTGAGGATTCACAATTTGACTCGGTTTGGAACCTGCTACTGGACTTGCTCATGCTCTTCACATTCCTGTAAATTCAAGGATGTTGAGCAGCAGTATTCTTGCCCTTGCAACAGAATGTCTAGCCAGAAAACCTAGTTCCAGGCCACCCTGTCAAGTGTACATCAGACTCCAAGATATAATTTCAGGGTCAACACTCAACTAGATGCTTGTGACTGGTAGATGTGAATGGATTACCAAAGCTCACAGAACAATAGACCCAGCCACCCAGTCAGCTGATGTAACTGTGATTACAGACATGACATACCTATTTTTGTCACAGTTTGTCAATCTGATAACCATCCCCCAAATCTTTCCACTACTTCACCCAAACAGTTGTTTGGTGATATATACCTTAAGTACTGATAAATAAAAAAACTCATTTCTTTTAAAGCTTTTCATCTTGCATTCATCAGGACAATTTGCAAGAATAGCAACAATTATACTGCATCTGCTGTTTGGTTGACAAGTCAACTGTGATTGGTACAGGATGAACCAATTAATGAGTGATAGTTATCTGCCTTGTATTGTTTCAAAAGGAGGCAGGTTGACTCTGATTGATTAAAGCATCAACCTGTGAAATGAATCAGTGAATGGTTGTCATCTATTTTGTTGAGTTGAAACAGGCACACCTGCAAAGCATACACATCTATGTATCACCGTATGTTATTTTCATGCAAGGCTACATATATTGATATATTAAGATTTTCAGGGTAATTTTGGTGGCAGCACAGTGGTCAGTGGTTAGCACTGCTGCCTCACAGTGCCAGGGACCTGGGTTCGATTCCCCCCTCAGGTAACTGTCTGTGTGGAGTTTGCACGTTCTCCCCATGAGTTTCCTCCAGGTGCTCCGGTTTCCTCCCAAAATCTAAAGATGTGCAGATCAGGTGAATTAGCCATGCTAAATAGCCCACAGTGTTAGGTGCATTAGTCATGGGTAAATATAGGGGAGGGGACTGGGTCTGGGTGAATTGCTGTTCGAAGGGTTGGTGTGCACTTGTTGGGCGGGTGGCCCTGTTTCCATTCTGTACATAATGGTGACATGAGTTGAAATCCCACTATGGCAATGGTGGAATTTATATTCAGTGAATAAATCTGGAGTTGAATATTAGTCTCAGTAACGGTGACTTTGAAACTATCATTGATTATTGTAAAACATATGGTTCACTAATGTCTTTCAGGGAAGGAAATCTGCCATCGTTACCTGGACTGATCTACATGTGATTCCACACCCTCAGCAAGTGGTTGACACTTAGCTACTCTCTGCCATGGCCTAGTCAGTGCAAGGGTGATTAAGGCTTTGCAACAAATGTTAGCTTTGCCAGTGATGCCCACATATTCTGAAAGAAAACAATCTGCTTAGTCATAACCTCTCCCACCCCTTCATTCACCAAGCAACATTCTCAATCAGTCATGGTTCACTTGTGGATTAAATTCTTTCTTTACCAATGTTGTAAAACTCACACTCACATTTGATACTTTACACACACTGTCCTCTATTCAACCGTGACAAACTTATCTCCCAAACAAATTACATCATGTCTTTGACACACTTCACTCTCATGAAATACAAGGTGGTCAAGAACCACAGGCAGCAGCAGTTAATTGATGGTGGACGGGGAGCTGTTTCATGTCATTACTCTTATGAGAAGACAGTTATCTTCATAGTTGGAGTAGCCTTGTTCTTTCAAGCCGGGTTTCCAATCAGTAGTACAGAGTGTCAGAGAGATCTCTGCATGTTACACAGGGAAAAGAGAAAAGCCTAATGGGATCCTCACACATTTTCAGTCAATCTTCTAATTCAAATTACGTAATGCTTTAAAATTGTTAATTTTGTTGAAAAAGATCTCGACTATTTTCACGAACATCAGCAGCTGACTGAACTAATAACTTTAAATTGATTTGATTTATTATTGTCACATGTACCTAAGTACAGTGAAAAGTTTTGTTTTGTATGCAGTACAGGCAGATCATAACATACAAGCAAGTACAGATCATAGGGTGATTGAACACAATGAAAAATGCGAAGTTATGGCTGCACAGTAGGTGTGGAAAAGCAACATCAGAATTAGATTGAAATTTGAAAGATTTCTTCAGAAGTTTAGGAACAGCGGGGAAGAAGCTGTTCTTGAACCTGTTGGCACGTATGTTTAAGATTTCATATCTTCTGCCCAATGGAAGAGGTTGGAAAAGGTTATATCTGGGGTGGGAGGGCTGTTGGCTGCCTTTCTCTGGCAACAATAAGTATAGATTGAGACAATGGATGGGAAGTTGGCTGACATGATGGACTGGGCTGTGTTCACAACTTTCTGTAGTTTTTTACAGTCCTGGGCAGAGCAATTACCATATCAAATTGTGATGCGCTCAGATAGGATGCTTTTTATGGTGCAACAGTAAAAGTTGGTGAAGGCCCTTATGGACATGTTGAAGTTCCTTAGCCTCCTAAGGAAGAAGAAGCATTGTTGTGCGTTCTTGAACGACACATCAGTGTGGATGTTCCAGGACAGATTGTTAGTTATCATCACTCCTTGGAACTTGATGCTCTTGACCATCTCCATTTTTGTAGGTAGAGGCGTGTCCACCTCCTTGCTTCCTGAAGTCGATGATCAGCCCTTTAGTTTTGCTGTAATTGAGGGAGACATTGTTATCTTTGCACCACTTCATCAAACATTCTATCTCCTTCCTGTATTCTGTCTCATTATTGTTTGATATCCAGCTTACAATGGTGGTTTGGTCAGCAAACTTGTAGGTAGAGTTGGGACTAAATTTGGCCACAGTCATGAGTGTATAGAGAGTACAGTGGGGAGCTAAGAATATGTCCTTGCGGTGTTAGGATTGTCATGGAGGAGTTGCTGTTGTCTATTTTCACTGATTTTATAGAGTTTTGTAATGTTCACAATTTCTATCCAGTACGTATTGATCCTAATTAAAATCGGAAACAAATGAGTTGTCTAAGAAACACAGTACCTTTGAATTGTGAACTGTACTAATCTTCAAAGATAATGTACTTTAAAGAAACAAAATATTTAAAACAAATGCAAAAGCCAATGTATTTTTAATGTGGTCAGTGTTCAGCAAGACAGAAACGAAAATATTGCATCAGGAGTATGCGTTGTAGTTTGAGGTACAATGGTTACAAGATTAAATAACACCTGATATTGAGAATTTCTATTACTAAAACATACATGGAATTATTCTGCTTCTTGGAAAATAAATATTCTTGAACTTTGCAATATCTGAAAATGTTTTTGGTAAATGTCAAAAAAGAAGTTTTAATTATTAATATTGCATGCAGGTTAAATTGCTGGGTATGTCATTGTAGATTTAGGTGAAACTGATGGGAGTTTTTTTGTGTATCCACTGAATCATAAACAGTTGGGTCCGTTAACATGTCACATATCTTCCTGCAGTAACTACACATAATAATTTTGAACAAAGGACGTCTCAATTGAATGCAGACTCACAGCTGAGTTCAAATGAAGTTGTGTGAGTTTTGAGTCTGTAATTTTAAAAATATTATGTAGACCCATGTAAAAATGTTAAATATGATTTGAACTTTTAAAGAAAGGATACATTGCTAAGGAAAAGGAATTAAACACAGCAACAACAATGCAATGATGAGGTAGCTCAGATGCTGTCATGCATCATGAAAGCATATTAGAGAAAAACCACATGGTCCAGTTTGTAGATTGTTATGATTCCAGATGATATTAGAATGTAGAACAGTTCATGGCCCATTTTAGCTCTCCTAATTTCTTGTCTAAGTTCTTCCAGCTTCCTTTATACCCCTCAAGGGCTTTGTCTGATTTCAGTTTTCAGAAACCTGGCTTGATAGATTTTTTTTTAAATTCAATTTCAATATGGTTTTTTAAACAGGCAATGCTGTAGATATGGCTTCAACAATAAAACAGAAGCTTATTATACAAGAGCAATGAATATAAAATAGAATAAACCATGCTGTTTGCATTAAATACAATTTGAAAGATTTCAAAGTACACAACAGAACTAAATCCAAATTATCCTATCACCATCATTTTCCAGTAATCAAATACCAGAGCGAGTTCCTTTCTCTACCACATCAATCAGTTTAAGTTAACCATTTCATTTTAATTACTCACTTGATTGAAATAAGTCAAATTATCCCTTTTCTGATGTTGTGAATGTAATAAAATATTTGCAGAACCCTAACAGACTTTAGGGCTGATCTACCATTACTGAGAGACAACTAGTGATGGTTTAAGTTGAGGGTCACCACACCTCAGATGATGGGAAAGGATGAGAAGGAAAGTCCTTTGTGGTCACCTCATCTGGTGTAGGAATTGAACTCTCAATGCCGGCATTTGTCTACATTATAACCCAACCTCCCAGCCAACTGGAACTAACTCCCAAGTAATGGTGAGGTGACTATATATAAAATAGGATGAGAATGAAAATACTAGCTGCTCACATTGAGAAAATATTCCCCTTTTTTTTGCTTAGACCACAAGTGGCAACATCGGGGGACATGGCGGCCAGGTGGTGCTTTTAATGGGCTATGGTTTCAGAAACAGAGCTAATGTTCTGGGACCTGAGTTTGAATCCTGCCATGGCAGATGGTGGAATTTGAGTTTAATTTTTAAAAATCTTGGAATGAAGAATCATGAACCCATTGTCAATGTTGCACTAATGACCATCAGGGAAGGAAATCTGCCATCCAGACCCTTTGCAATGTGATTGACTCTGAACCGCCCTCTGTTGTATCAAATACTCAGTTGTATCAATTCCTATGAAGTCTCAAAGATATGAAACTGGACAGGCCACCTGGTATTGATCTCAGCACCAGAAAAGACAATGACAGAAACAGCCCTGTCAACCCTGCAATGTCCTCCTTACTAACATCTGGGGGCTAGCACCTAAATTGGGCAAACTGTCTCACAGTCTAACCAAACACCAGCCTGACATAGTCATAATCATGGAATTGTTCCTTACAGATAATGTCCCAGACTACACATCACCATCCCCGGATATGTCCTGTCCCATCAACAGGACAGACTCAGCAGAAGTTGCGCAACAGTCATATGCAGCCAGGAGGGAGTTGCCTCAATATTAACTCTGGAACCCATGAAGTCCCACGGCTTCAGGTTAGACATGGGCAAAGAAACGTCATGATGGATACAGCCTACCACCTCCCTCCCCTGGTAATCCTCCAAAATGAAAAACACTTGGAGGATGCTCTGAGGGTGGCAATGATGCAAGATATACTCTAACTAATGCCCTTGGCATTCAGTGGTTATACCATGATTGAATCCCCGACTGTAAACATTCTG
This sequence comes from Chiloscyllium plagiosum, assembly GCF_004010195.1. Classification (NCBI taxonomy): domain Eukaryota; kingdom Metazoa; phylum Chordata; class Chondrichthyes; order Orectolobiformes; family Hemiscylliidae; genus Chiloscyllium; species Chiloscyllium plagiosum. The sequence goes on from NC_057715.1 coordinate 8,746,858, forward strand.
GGGGGTACCATTGACCAGAAACTCACCACATAAGCACAGTGGTCACAAGAGCAGGTCAGAGGCTGGGAGTACTGTGGTGACTCACTCACCTCCTGAGTCCCCACTGCAAGGCAGAAGTCAGGAGTATGATGGAATGCTCCTCACTTGCCTGAATGAGTGTAGCTCCAACAACACTCAAGAATCTTGACATCATCCAATGTAAAGCAGACTGTTTGAATGGTGCCACATCCACAAACATTCATTACCTCCATCACCAACTCTCAGTGGCAGCAGTGTGTTCTATCTACAAGATGCTCTGCAGAAATTCACCAAAGATTCTGAGACAGCGCCTTCTAAACCCACAACCACTTCGAAAACAAGGACAAAAATACATGGGAATACCACCACCTGCAAGTTCCCCTGTGAGCCACTCATCATCCTGACTTGGAAAAGTATCACTCCTCCTTCAGTGTCACTGAGTCAAAATCCTGGAATTCTCTCCCTCCCTAAGGGCATAGTGGGTCAAACTACCGCACATGGACTACGGTGGTTCAAGAAGGCAGCTCACAAGGTCAACTCGAGGTGGACAATGATTACTAGCTAACTAGCAATGCCCACATCCCATGATTGAATAAAAAGAATCAGAATCAGAGGATAGGTGGAGCCAGAGCCCAGAGGGAGAGGAAGGCAGATGGGCAAACAAAAGGATGGACATTGGTGTGCCAGGGAATGAAAAAAGCTAATAATGGAGACTTTCAGTTGGTGAAAGTGGCTTGGCTGTGCTTAAAGCAGCCCATGTAATGTCAAGGGTGGGTAAAAGGCATAGAAGAAGGTGTTCAGGCCCTAAGCTTATTGAACTCGGTATTGAGTCCTGAAGACTGCAGAGATCCCAAGTGAAAAATGTGAATGCTGTTCTTCCAGCTTGCATTGAGCTTCACTGGACAACTGCAGCAAGCCTGAGACAGAGATGTCGGCCAGGGAATGTGGTGGTGTGTTCAAGTGGCAGGCAAATGGAAGCTGAGGGTAACATTTGTGGGCAGAGTATAGGTGCTCTGCAAAGCGATCACCCAGCCTGCATTTCCTCTCCTCAGTGTGGCATCAAGTTTGCTTATAAGAGGAAGCAGGATAGGAACCTAAGGTGAGATGTGCATTTAATAAGGTTGTAAGGACATTGCCCATGGCACAACATTTAGTCATGATGTGGAAATGCCTGTGTTGGACTGGAGTGAACAAAGCTAAAAATCACACAATGCCAGGTTATAGTCCAGCAGGTTTATTTGGAAGTACAAACTTTTGGAGCACTGCTCCTTCATCAGATAGCTAGTGGCGCAGAATCATAGGACACAGAATTTATAGTAGAAGATCATAGTATCGTCGCATAGTTTTGCGTTATTTTTAACAACATTGAAATCAATGCATGTAAAAGCATAAAGCCACAAATAAATAATTTTAGAATAAATAAATGGGCAAACTATGATAGGTAGATTTCAGGATAGGCTAAAAAAAGACAGAAGAGGATAATTTTCCAACAGTACAAGAGAGATCCAAAGATGTTTAAAAATCAATGTATTTTAATCATGAACAGAATCTGAAAATAATGGATAAAAGGAATACTGGCGCTGATGCATAAGGACTGTTTGATCAGATGATACCCAGATTACTGGAGCACTTTTGCACACCATACCTTAAGAAGGATATTTTATCTATTGAGAGTGTGGAGCATTAATTTATCAAAATGATATTAAGAGATTACATGATGAGTGGTGGTATTCTCTGGAATTTAGAAGTTTAAGAGGTGATTAACTTGAGGTTTTCAAGGTATAAGAAGATAAAGAGAAGATATTTACTTTGGTTAGCAAGTCTTGGCAGGTCGAGGACATAGGGTACAGCCTATAAAATAGAGCAAGGACTTTCAGGAGAGAAGTGGGATACTTTCATGTAGAAATTATGGCAGCAGTTTGAAACTATCTAATGCAGAAAAAAAAACACACAAGAAAGATGTGTTGATTTTAAAATTAAAATTGACAGATTTTTATATGTATTTGATTTGATTTATTGTTGTAACATGTATCAAGATACAACTGAAGGGTTGTTTTGCATGGTCTACATGCAGAATGTACCGTGCATCACGGCAGCAAAACACAGTACGGAATACAATGTTACAGCTGCAGAGAAGGTGCAGTGAGAGAGATCAACATTAACATTTGAGAGTTCTGTTCTAAGTCTGATAACAGTGGGGAAGAAGCTGTTTTTGAATCTATTCATACATGTAATCAACCTTTTATATCTTCTGCCCAATGGAATAAGTGGAAGAGATTATAACCAGGGTGGGAGAGGTCTTTGATTATGTTCGTTGCTTTCCCGAGGCAGTGGGAAGTATAGATGAAGTCAATGGATGGAAGGCTTATGTGATGGACTGGGCTGTGTTCACAACTCTGTAGATTCTTACGCTCTTGGGAAGAGCAGTTGCTATACCATGCTGTGATGCATCCAGAGAGGATGCTTTCTATGGTGCCTCTAGAAACAATTGGTAAGCATCTTTGTAGACATGTCAAATTTCATTCACTTCCCGAGGAAGTAGAGACGTTGTTGAACTTCATTGACCATTGCATCAATGTGGGTAGACCACGACAGATGGTTGTTGATCAGCACTCCCAGGAACCTGATGCTCTCAACCATTTCCACCTCAACACCATTGATGCCCTCCACCCCACTTCCTGAAGTCAATTTCGGGTGTGGAGTTAAGCTGATTAATTGATCATAGCTTATCAATCAGCCATGATCATTGATCGGCAGAATGAGCTCAAGGGCGAAATGGCCTTCTCCTGTTTTAATGTCTCAATGTTCTTCAGGCTGATCTAACACTCTCACCAATATGGTATCCAACATGGTGATCACCAAATCCATGGAGGCTAATTTAGAAACAAAACCAAAAGCTGCTCCCAAAAATAGGCATTACACAGCCAAATATTTCAACATGTAGTTGAAATGGTGGAAATCCAGTCTTCAAAATTATTTCTTGCCCTCTAAAAGGCTTTATGGCTTTGAAATCTTCTTTTATTATATAAAAATATTTATCATTCACCGACTTGTCTAGCTTCTTAATTTTCATCAATTATTTCACTTTATCGAATAATGAATTGACAAATCATCACTCCATATGACTTTTTCTCGTATGTCGATAACCCAACAATAGGCAATCCGCTCACCTCAGGAATTTTTATCCAGTTTTTTTTAAGACCATAAGACATAGGAGCATAAATTAGGCCATTCAGCCCATCAAGTCTGCTGCACCATTCAATCATGGCTGATAGGTTTCTCAATCCCATTCTCCCACTTTCTCCCTGTAACCCTTGATCCCCTTGATACTCAGGAACCTATCCATCTCAGTCTTAAATATACTCAATGACCTGGCCTCTACAGCCTTCTGTGGCATAGATTCACCACTTTCTGGATGAAGACATTTCCCCTTGTCTCCATTCTAAAAGGTCTTCCCTATGCTATAAGGGGTTGAGGATGTGGATTGCCTATTGTTGGGTCATCCACAAACTAGGAAAAGGCATATGGAGTGATGATTTGTCAATTCGTTATTCGATAAAGTGAAATAATTGATGAAAATTAAGAAGCTGGACAAGTCAGCAAATGATAAGTATTTTTATATAATAAAAGAAGATTTCAAAGCCATAAAAACTTTTAGGAGCCAATAAATAATTTTGACAAGTCTCTTACCAATGGAAATATCTTCCCAACATCTACTCTGTCCAGGCCATTCAGTATACTTTATGTTTTGATTAGATCAACCCCACCTCCCCCTCACCACCCAACCCAATCCTTCTGAACTCCATCGAGTACAGACCTACAGTCCTCAAACTTTCCTCATATGTTAAGCTGTTCATTCCTAGGACCATTCTTGTGAATCTCTCCTCAACACACTCCAGGGTGAATACATCCTTCCTCAGATAAGGGGCTCAAAACTTCACACAATACTCCAAATGTGGCTTGACCTGAGCCTTATAGTCTCAGAAGTACATCCCTGCTTTTATGGTCAAGTCCTCTCGAAACAAATGCCATCATTGCATTTGCCTTCCTAACTACTGACTCAACTACTTACTTTGAGAGAATCCTGGACTAGAACTCCCAGGTCTCTTTGCACTTCAGACTTTTGAATTTTCTCCCCATTTAGAAAATAGTCCATGCCCCTATTCTTCTGACCAAGCTGTATGACCTCACACTTTTCCACGTTGTACTCTATCTGCCACTTCTTTGCGCACTCCCCTAACCTGTCCAATCCTTCTGCAGCCTCCCCACCTCCTCAATGCTACCTGTCCCTCTACCTATCTTTCTATATTTCTGGAAACTTAGCCAAAATGCCCTCATTTCCTTCATCTAGATTATCAATGTATAAAGTGAAAAGTTGTGGTCCTAACACTGACCCTCATCGAACACCACTTGTTACCAGATGCCATTCTGAGAAGGACCCTTTTATCCTCACTCTCTGCTTTCTGCCAGACAGCCAAGCTTCTATCTATTCTCACATCTTGTCTCTGACACCATGGACCCTTATCTTACTCAGTAGCCTCCTGTGTGGTACCTTGTCAAAGGCCTTCTTGACATCCAGGTAGATGATATCCATTAGTTCTCCTTGGTCTAACCTGTTTCTTACTTCCGCAAGGAATGCTAGCAGATTTGTCAGGCATGACCTCCCCTTGAAGAAACCGTGTTGACTCTGCACAATTTTACCACACACTACAAAGTATTCAGAAATCTCATCCTTCACGATGGATTCCAGGATCTTACCCACAACTGAGGTTTGGCTAGTTGGTCTGTAATTTTCCATCTTCTGCCTTACTCCCCTTTTAAACAGGAGTGTCATGTTAGTAATTTTTTAGTCCTCTGGGACTCTCCCTGATTTTAGCAATTCCTGAAAGATTACCACAAATGCCTCCACTCTCTCTTCAGCTATCTCCCTTAAAACGCTGGGGTGTAGTCCATCTGGTCCAGGTGATTCTTCCATCTTCAGGCCTTTCAGTTTTTCTAGCACCTTCTCCTTGGTGATGGCCACCATTCATAGCTCCACCCCCTCACTCTCTTGAACTTTTGGAAAGTTATTTGTGTCTTGCACTGTGAAGACTGACTCATAGTAATTATTCAGTTCCTCAGCCATTTCCTTCTTTTCCACCAGTATCTCTCCAGCATCATTTTTGCAGCAGCCCAATGTTCACTTTTGCCTCCCTTCATATATCTAAAGAAACTCTTACAGTCTTCCTTTATATTACTGGCAAGCTTACCCTCATATTTAATCTTCTCCCTTTTTATTTCTATTTCTGTTGGTCTTTGTAAGCTTCCCAATCCTCTGGTTTCCCATTGCCCTTCCCCACATTATATGCTTTTGCTTTTGCTTTTATGCTATCCCTGACTCCCCTAGTCAGCCATGGATGCCTTAACCTCCCTGTACTATGCTTCATTTTCCTCTGGATGTGTCAGCTGAAGTACTCCCAGAAACTCCTGCCATTCCTTTTGCACTTTCTTTCCTGCTGGGCCCCTGTTCCAGTCAATTTGACCCAGCCCCTCCCCTCTGTCATTGCCTTTATTCACCTGAAATACCTTTGCCTCTGATTCGATCTTCTCTCTCTCAAATTGCAGAATAAATTTGATCATGTTGTGATCACTGCCTCTTCAGGGTTCCTTCACCTTAAGCTCCCTTATTAAGTCTGCCTCATTGCACAACACTAAATCCAAATTCCTCGTGGGCGCCACCACAAGGTGTACAAAAAAGCCATCCTGTAGACTTTTCACAAATTCCTTTTCTTGTGAACCACTACCAACCTGATTTTCCCAGCCCACCTGCATATTGGAACACATCACAATCACTGTAACTTTGCCCTTTCTGACACATTTTTTCTATCTCCTGGTGTATCTGCTGTCCGAGCTCCTGACTACTGTTGGGAGGCCAGTACATAACTCCAGCTATGTTTTTTTTTCACCTCTGCAGTTCCTCAATTCTACCCACATGGATTCTACACCATCTGACCCCATTTTGTTTCTTACTGTTGATTTAATTTCATTTCTTACTGATACAGCGACCCCACCCCCTCTGCCCACTTGCCTTTCTTTTCGATAGGATGTATACCTTTGAATAACCAGCTGCCAATCCTGATCCCCCCTTGCAGCCATGTCTCCGTGATGCCCGCCACATCATACCTGCCAATTTTGGTCTGTGCCACAAGCTCATTTACCTTATTCCGTGTACTGCGTGCATTCAGATATAACACCTTCAATCCTGCATTAACCGTCCCTCTTCTCGATGTCATTCGTTTGTCCAGTGTGCTTGAAGTTTGATTGTTAACACTTTCCATACACTCTGTTCTATTTGTGTCTATTCTGGAGAGTTTAATAACCTCTCCTGAGGTCTGCACTCTTACCGCCTCTTTTAATTTGGGTTTTCTGATTTCCCCTATAACTGAGTTTAGTTTAAAGCCCCTGATTTCAGCCCTATTAATGTGATTCACTAGGACTCTGGACCCAGCATGGTTCAGAAGAAGACGATCCCATCAGAACAGGTCCCTTCTTCCCCAATACTGATGCCAATGTCCCACTCATTTCTCCCACACCAATCTTTGAGCTACACATTTACCTGCTTGATCTTAGTGACCCTGATCTTAGTGAATTCACTCGTGGCCCAGGTAGTAATCCAGAGACCTTTTTGGTTCTGCTTTTTAATTTAGCTCCAAGCTATTTATACCCCCTTAGCAGAAACTTTGCCCTAGTCATCGGTACCTCCATGGACCATGATCCCTGGATCTTTACTCTCCCACTCCAAGTTTCTCTACAACCCAGATGAGATATTCTGAACCTGAACACCATGTGGGCAACACAACCTTCGGGATTCTTATTCCTGCTCACAGAGAACAGAGTCCATGCTTCTAACTATACTGTTCCCAAATACAAGAACATTTTTGTCCTCCCCTCTCCCCCGCACCCCCCCCCCACCACTTGAATGGTTCTCTGCACCACGATACTGTGATCAGTCGGCTCAGCCTCCCTGCAGACCCCATTCCTATCCACACAGGGAACAAAACTCTTGAACCTGTTAGACAAGGACAGGGGCTGAGTTCCTGCAACCTTACTCACAGCCACACCCACCTGTCTCTGACCACTGGCCGAATTCAAGTTAGTTAGTCTAAGGGATGTGACTGTCACCTGAAACAGAGCATCCGGGTAACTCTTCCTTCCCTGATGTGTCACAATGTCTGAAGCTCAGACTCCAGCTCCTCGACTCTGAGCCAGAGTTCTTCCAGCAACCAACATTTACCACAGACACGGTCACTGGGAACCACAACAGGGATCACCAGTTCCCATGTCATGCAGAAACAACACATCACCTGACCCTCCAACCTTATTTTATTGAATTAATTTTGAATTTGTTATTGTATCTCTGCTTATGCAAGTTGTAACCAATAAATTAACAAAATTAAATTCAGCACAGATTCAAATTTAGCAGACCCCTTATCAGCCGATCAAATCACAGCCCTTCTGTGACATCACCTGCCAGTTTCCCACTCAGATTCAGAAACCGAATCACCCACTTTCCCAACTTACTCTCCCCTTGGCTCCTCTCGCACAGTGCTGTTTCTCTGTACACAGACATCTTAAATAAAGAGAGGTAAGCCTACTTGATGTTCTAAAGTTATGATTTTCTACAAAAATCGAAAAAAACACATCCTGTCCACCAGCAGGAATATGTCAGATAATTTGAAGTTCATCCTGCTCATTTCTTAAACCAGCAGGTCTTCTAATTTTTCCAGATATTTGATTCTAAATCAATACGCAATTTGCCCATTCTATGACAGGAAAATGGACACAAAGCATTCCAAAGAGAGTATAACTTCGATTATCCGAACGTCAGTTATCAGAATTTCAGATTATCCGAACAAGATCTCAAGGTCCCGTTAAAAACGGCATTAGGCCACGCCACATTCAGTTATCAGTTAAACGGCATTATAGCGTGCACTGCCAGATAACCGAGAAATGTGTGATAACCGGCCCTCATAAATTACCGCTTGTTTATGATCAGATCGGTTGTCCAAACGATCTATTATCCAAACAAATGTACTCCTTGCCTGTCTTGTTCAGATAATTGACGTTCTATTGAAACAGGCATTGAATGGACCAACTTTTCACAAACATCATTAAGAACTCTGTTGGGGATGAACAAGACTGAAGTTGTCTGGCACATTCTGATTTCATCTCGCCTGTAGCCATCTGAAATCTGTCTCTGTGAATTCACATGAGAGCCCTTTCTGGTGAGTTTCAGAGCCTCTGATGTTTCCACTCCAGGTCAGCTGCCAATAGAGTAGGGACCAGTGCTTAGAGCAAGTGAGTGATTAGACCCGAGTAAATATTTCTATCAATGTACACCTATTGTGATTGGGGTACAGCCGACACATTGACAGAGGATCGTGAACTGTCTCAAGCCAGGCCCAATGCGTGGATCTTGGGCAGGGCCAGGGCACAGTCCTCAGATGATTCTAACGCTGACGCAGTGCGCAGACTTCACAAGGACCTAACACTGACATAGGGCACTTAGACAGGCCTAACGCTGACCCAGAGCGCAGACCTCAGATGGACCTAACACTGACCCGGGGCACGGACCTCAGACAGGCCGAACGCTGACCCAGGCCACTGTCCTCAGACAGGCCTAACGCTGACCCGGGGCACGGACCTCAGACAGGCCTAATACTGGCCCAGGGCACGGACCTCAGACAGACCTAACACTCACCCAGGCCACGGTCCTCAGACAGCCTAACGCTGACCCAGGCCACTGACCTCAATCAGGCCTAAACTGACCCAGGGCGCAGACCTTAGACAGGCCTAATGCTGACGCAGGGCACAGACCTCAGACAGGACTAACACTGACCCAGGGCACAGACCTCAGATAGGCCTAATGCTGACGGAGGATGCAGACCTCAGACAGGCCGATTTCGAAGCTCTTTGGATGCTGCCTGAACTGCTGTGCTCTTCCAGCACCACTAATCCAGAATCTGGTTTCCAGCATCTGCGGTCATTGTTTTTACCTCAGACAGGCCCCTGCTCACTTTTCTGGAGCAAGCACAGGACCTGGAATCAGTGACTACTACATCGGCAGTGGTAAGTTAGCCAATGATGGTGACTGAGGCTTGGTGATTTCATTATTGATTGGGTCCAGCACTGGTAGCAGGGAAGTGGGAGAGGGTAGAAAGACATCACGCCAACATCGATGAGGAGGGCCCAGCAGCGAGAAGCACGACTGTAACATTAGTTGGGTCTGGTGCTTGTGGCTGTGAGGGAGTGGGGGAGGGGTTTTGGCCCAGCAGCAAAGATGGCACCTGAGGATCAGCGACTTTGGTGTTGCTTTGGGTCTGGTGTAGAGAACGGTGAAGCGGTGATGGATGGATGGGAGCACAGGCATTGTTATGATGATGAGATGATGAACTCTCTCAAGCTATATCTTTCTTCACCTTTATTCTTAAATTATTCAAAATGGCACTGTGTTGTGGCGACAGGTGAAAGCTTTTCATTTTATTTTGTTGTGGTCTTTCCATTAAATACATGTGACAATAAAATCAAAATCAAATCAAAATTAAAATCAAAACATAAATGCAAAGGAGTGAACGGTACATTGCTGCTGCTATTTCTTAGGTGATTTTGTACAGATTGCAAAGTGCAGTTCAGAGAGGAAACTCCTCCATTTCTTAGGTTATTCAGTTATTTAATATCAGAACCACACTGTGTTCAGTGTTCTCATACTCAGTATAGATGATTTTATTTTGTTGCAAAGTAACAATGAAAGTATCTTTGATTAAATTGTTTCCTCAGGACTGTAATGTGAAACCATCAAAATAACTCAAAATCTGCCTGCATCTTTTTCACAACTTGAGTAAAAGGTACTTACCTTATATGGGTTTAACAGAGCAGTTTTGAGTTTGTTTCTTTCTTTGCACCAAGAATTCCCTTGTCCCATTGAAAATTTAGTAATCCTAAAACTGTTTTGAATGCTCTTCAGCAGGAGTTTAGCCGGTGATTACCTCAGCAACAAATTACTCGAGTTGTCAGGTTTCAGCACAATTTTGCTTCAAAGGGACAAACCTTACAAACCTTGCTCTGCATTTTTAAATGAGGTCTCCATGTCAGCTTCTATAGAGTTTATACGTAGGCACAAGTGATAGAAAACATCACCTTGCATCTCTGCAGGCACCATGCTATTTTTACAGTTGCTGAATTTATATAATTATTTTACCAATGGGAAATCATTGATAAACAAACGCTTGGGCCTTGATTTGGAAGCAGTCTGTCTCCCTATGATATACTGCTTCCAGTGTTAACATTCTCACTGTCATGTACAAAAACACTTTATGAGTGACATGGTCAGCCAAATCAGCAACTTTGCACAATATTTGACTCTAAAACATGTTAGTGCTTACCTGAAGGCTGAATTCTTTGCATCTATCCTTCACTTATACCCCATTACTACCAATCTCCAGGGTAAATTCCTCTGAAAACAGAGATGTGGAACACAATGTGCAATTAACCCATTTGCCATGATTTCAATACACCTTGCCAACTTTGTTCTCCTCTGGATAATCTGTGTCTGACGAGGATTAACCACATTGTTCACTGGCAGAGCTCATTGAAAAGGCACAAATATTATAAGCAGCTAGCATCACTTTAAGCTAAGCTTAAAGGGGAAGTATATTGTGGCTGGAGCAGGAGATTCATGGTTGAAAAGAATCTCCCCATGTCTGTGTGGGTTTCCTCCGGGTGCTCCAGTTTCTTCCCACAATCCAAAGATATGCAGGTCAGGTGGATTGGCCATGCTAAATTGCCCATTGTGTTACTGCATTTGTCAGAAGAAGATGGGTCTGGGTTGGTGTGAACTTGTTGGGCTGAAGGGCCTACTTCTACAATGGAGGGATTCTAATCTTTAAAAAAAAGTGTTAGCAATGCTTTAAATACTGGACTCAGGCAAAGTTGCACCTCAGGAGAAAGTGAGGACTGCTGATGCTGGAGACCAGAGTTGAAAAATGTGGTGCTGGAAAAACACAGCAAGCCAGGCAGCATCCGAGGAGCAGGAGAATCAACGTTTCAGGCATAAGCCCTTCTTCAGGAACGAGCAAAGTTGCACCTCACACAACCACAAGCGTCCACATCATATCCTGCTCAACTGTCATTCTACATGGTTAGACAGTTGCATAACAGCCTGTTATTTAATTGTACCCTATAGGCAGGAAGGTACCTGATGGTAACATCGCAGGTCCAGTGATGGTTAGTATGGCCAGTATGGGCATTGCTTTAAATTGACACTCTCTCATGTCATGATTGTCCTCTCGCTGCTACTTTCCAGAGTTCCTTTACAATTTACCCACCAATAACAATGCTGCAGTTTGGCCATTGTTGGGAAATCACCCAGCTCTGTAACAACTTTCTAGGCTTTAGAGTTTTTGTTTAGTCAACTCACACTGTACCTCTTGGACCTCCTGACTCCTATTCTGATATACAGTGGAGAAAATTTCTTTCTTCTCCTCACACAAATTGTGTGTTCCTTTACTCGGTCTCTATTCTGTCTCTTTTGAGATTATCATTGATCAGAACCTTAACAGGATTAGTCATATAAAGATTGTGACTGCAAAATTGTGATTGAGACATATAAGATTATTAAAGGATTGGACACTCTGGAGGCAGGAAACATGTTTCCACTGATGGGTGAGTCCCGAACCAGAGGACACAGCTTAAAAATACAGGGTAGACCATTTAGGACAGAGATGAGGAGAAACTTCTTCACCCAGAGAGTGGTGGTTGTGTGGAATGCTCTGCCCCAGAGGGCAGTGGAGGCTCAGTCTCTGGATTCATTTAAGAAAGTTTTGGATAGAGCTCTCAAGGATTGTGGAATCAAGGGTTATGAAGATAAGGCAGGAACAGGATACTGATTAAGGATGATCAGCCATGATCATATTGAATGGTGGTGCAGGCTAGAAGGGCAGAATGGCCTACTCCTGCACCTATTGTCTATTGTCTAAAAGAAATTAAGAGGTTATGAATTTTGCAGCAAGTAACTCATCTCGTGGTTCTCCAGTACCTGTCCACCATCCAGAAAGCTCAACTCTGGAGTATGGTGGCATATTATTTTCATTTCCAAAACACTCAAGCAGCTGGATATAGGCTGCTTGATTGACACCCTATCCACACCTCACTGCATCGGTCACCCAAACACAGTGGCAACTGTTTGTACCATCTACAAAACGCACTGTAATAACTCACCAAGTTGTTTCTGACTGCACCTTCCAAACCCACAACCTGAACCACCAACAAGAGCAGCTGCATGGGAACAGCTCCCTTAGTCACAGACCATCCTACCTTGGATCCCTGTTATAGTTTATGTTTTTATATTGCTCAAACTCACTTCTCAGATAGAGTCAAGAATGCTAGTGCTGACCTAAAGCTGGCACTTAGCCAAGACAAAATGCATGGTTTTTCCTGTTCTATTTTCAATTAACTTCATCATCAAATTGAATATTTCACCTTGCAGCTTATTTCAAAAGTTCCAGAAGCCTAAGATTCCAATATTGAGAAGAGATAGAGAGCCCCAGAAAGTCACTTTCCCATCAACTACCAATGTGTGACATATTTCTTACACTGGTCTCAGCTAAGGTGTCAGCCAGATTGACTAGTCTGGTCTTTACTGGCTAGGAGAACTGAAAAACAGGCTTTAATTAGGAACATTCCAGCTGCTACCACCATAGAAGATTTTGAGTAGATAGCCTCTACTTGGAGTGTGTCTGAGATTCACAAACCATCAAGAGGGACTTCATGTTGTGTCATTGGTCCAAGGGGTCTGATCCAAAGGAAAAAGCCAATCTTGGCATGATGGATGGAAGCAGGTCTGTGAAGATATTTACTGTCTCCCTTGGTCTGTTGTGTTTGATCTTTAAACATCTATGGATCTCTTTTGTACTGTTGGAAAATTATCCTCTTCTGACTTTTTTTAAGATGTGTAAAACCTCACATTTACCTATCCTGAAATCTATTTATCATAGTTGCCCATTTATTTATTTCTAAAATTATTTATTTGTGGCTTTTTGCTTCCACATGCATTTGTTTTCAAATGTTAACACTAAACACAACACTATGCAATGACCCTATGATCTGATGTGATGACACTGTGATTTTTTACAATAAACTTGCTATAAATTCTGTCTTATGATCCTGCTCCACAGCTACCTGATGAAGGAACAGTGCTCCAAAATAGTACTTCCAAACCTGTTGGATTATAACCTAGTGTTGTGTGATTTTTAACTTTTCCAGCCCTGTCCAACACCGGCACCTCCACATCGTATTTAAATTAGTTACTTGCCTTCTTATTTTGGTTACCTCTAATATAGTCTCTGTTATACCAAAGATTACTGAGTCATCAAAATATAGATTAAGATCAGATTAGGTATTTTTAATTTTAAAATTGCACCAGAGACTACACACACTATTATTTTCTTTCAGAACATACAACATAGAACACAGAGCAGCACAACACAATACAGGCCCTTCGTCCCTCGATGTTGTGTCGATCTTGTATCCTACTCTAAGATCAAACTAACCTACATACCTTACATTTTACTATCATCCATGTACGTATCGAAGAGACGCATAAATGTCCCTAATGTATCTGACTCTACTACCACTGCTGGCAGTGGATTCCATGCACCCACCACTCTCTGAGCAAAGAACCTACTTCTGACATCTCCCCTAAACCTTCCTCCAATCACCTTACAATTATGGCGCCATGTGATAGCCATTTCTGCCCTGGGAAAAAGTCTCTGGCTATCGATTCTATCTATGCCTCTCATCACCTTGTATGCTTCTATCAAGTCATCTCTCATCCTTCTTTGATCCAATGAGAAAAGCCCTAGCTCCTTCAACCTTTCTTCATAAGACATGCCCTCCAGTCCATGCAGCATCCTGATAAATCTCCTCTGCACCCTCTCTAAAGTTTCCACATCCTTCCAGTAATGAGGTGACCAGAACTGAACACAATATTCCAACTGTGGTCTAACTTAGGCTTTATAGAGTTGCAGCATAACCTCGTGGCTCTTAAACTCAATTCCCCTGCTAATGAAAGTCAACACACCATACCCTCTCAACTGGTGGCAACTTTGAGGGACCTATGGACATAGACCCCAAGATCACTCTGTTTCTCCACACTGTCAAGAAAACTGCCATTAACTCTGTATTCTGCATGCAAATTCAACCTTTCATTTTCTTCTGTGGCAGGGGTTTACAGTTCACCATAATTCTCCATATTGATGCATGCTTTATTCTTAATTCATGATCTGATTGACTAACTGCACATATTTCTCATGTGCAGTGAAGTCTGTGACGTTTGCAGTGGGAAATGTTTACAAAGAAGCTTATAAGTGCATGTGAGTGCTCCTAAGTGCAATAAACGTGCAATTAAGTATCTAGGCTACATTTTCATCTGTTTTTGTTATGTCTTACTGCAATTCAAACGAGAGGACAGCCATTTCATGAAGCATCAAAACACACAAAAGATACTGAGGCCTTACAGTTGTGAAATGGAAAATGTCAAACTACATCAAGCAGGCCACAACAGTAGTATACTTTTTTTTAATGATACTTTCGTGGCTCTACTTAAGGAATTGAGGTGAAATTCATGTCAAATGAGGTATAATTAAGAGAGATTTAATCCATCTGATGCAGATTTCCATACATCTAATGTTTAAAATCTTCTGTTAAGGGGAAAATGTTTCAACAGTCACAGACATTGAATCAAACTGTTCTGTTCTTTAGTTTAATGAAGTACTGTTCTTGTTAAATGACTGATGTATAGGTGTATGGAAAGACAGAAAGAAAATATGAAAGATCACTCTTTCCTAAGCATTCCTAATCCTGAGCTTTGTGTTTCCAGTGCTTTCAGGATATGACAGTTTTAATATGAATGTTATAAATGTAGCTCCAGATGTTTAAATATGCTTGTAACATTTGTCACTCTTATTGATCATAAACACCACGCCTAATATGTTCCTACTTTTGATAGCTCTTGAGTTTTACTTGGCACCACAGGATACATTGCTAACCCAGTGTTGAGCGGCTATAAAATGCCAAGATAATGTAGAAGGTTAATATAAAATGTTTCCTCTGTAGTAATAACTGCTATACCATTGAATATGATACATGCATCATCTGTACAAACTTCAGGCTGTTGTTTTTCAAGTCATTTCTGATATCATTACATTATGCATAATCATACAAATTTGCCAGCATGCACCAAAGAGTAGAAGGGCTTTCCTGATGAAAGGCTTATACCCGAAACGTCGATTCCCCTGCTCCTAGGATGCTAGCTGACCTGCTGTGCTTTTCCAGCACCACACTCTCGACACTGCACCAAAGAGATCCTTGCTCTTGGCATCTGTTAACTCTTTCTACTAGTGTACTTTTGCATTATCATCCATTAAATAGATACACCATGAATTTCTATTGATGCCATTGCCGCAAGATCCACGGGGCAATTCTGCCATAGTTACTCATTAATCTAAATTAAGACTCTCCACGAAAGTTCAATCCCACAGCATTAATTAACACTGAGCCCTGAAATTTCACTGTGATTAAAAAGTAGGTTTTTTTTCTTCACAGGTGGCTGTCAGGAAGATTGGGCTTTCTCTCCATTTCCAAAAACTACCTTCACACAAAAAGCATGAGAGGGAACCTGGCCAACAGAATCAGACCTTAAAGTTCTTCTGCTTGGTTTTAGACAATTGATTTTTGTAAAGGTAACAAAGGACAAAGATTATTTTGCATAATTTCTCATGTATTTTTCCAAACATCCTCCTTCACTGAAAAAAAAAAGCAAACTAAACTAAGCAATCATTTGCAACTGCAAGCAACCCAATGAAGAATGCTTGCTCTTTCTAATTTCTCTGATTTTCATTTGTTGCTGCTCATGCATTGCATTAACTGTTCAGGTCTCCTATTGGTATGCTTTTGAGTTATTGTTGACTATTTGTCTGCTGATTCCCAGAGTGATACCCTTTTTCTGGGAAATGCCTTTCAGTTTGCATAAATGCCCTGGATGCAAAATGCATCGAGTTGTTCTTGTTGCACATTGCTCTTAGTCTTGTCTCACTGACATTACACTCCAGGGTGACTTCACTGTCAACTTCTCAGCAGCTCAGACTGACACTATCATCACTAGGTGTCTTATGTGAGTGGAAGCTGTTTTTTGTTCTGACACCCAGTACAACTGACCATCCTTTTCAGTGAGCTTGCATCGAGATTACACTTTGGTAGCGAATTGTGCAAGAACTTTGAGAAGTAGTTCTCAAATCCAAGAAATTGCTGCATAGCTCTTACATCTGTTGATTGCTGCATCTCCATCACAGTCCTCACCCTTTCGCAATCAAAGTAAATTCACTGTCAGTGCACGATCTATGTACTTGAATTTATTTTCAATTACAGTTTTTTCTTGGCAACTTTCAGAATCACATGGTGAGCTCTCCCTAGTGATTTATCTCAATTCTCATCATAGTCTGTAATGACTGCTTCCATGTGTCTCTACATCTATATAGATGTTAATCATTATCAATCACTCCCATTCCTGGAAAATCATTGACTATCTCATGCTCTATGCATTAATAACCTTCCATAGATATCCAAAATGCCATACTGAACCAGTTTTTACCAAAATGACATCCAAAATGTCATTAAATAATTGCAGTTTTCATCCAACATCACTTCCTAGTACTCATCCCTTGCATTGAAGGTGGAAAACTGCCTTTGCATTTTGTGGCAATTGTCTTCACTAGTTGATTTTGGGCAGTGAGATCTCCTCAAAGTGCTATTGAGATTCATTTTACCAATGAATACTCTCAATCTTCCAGCCTTTCATTGTTACTATGTTGTTAATTCAACCTGTATGTTAATGCTACCTTTTTTGATTAATCCTTTTTTTGTTCCTAGCTCCTCTATCTAGTTTTTTAGGCTGGAGTTAAGGGTCACTGGAACTCTGCTTTGCAAGTGCAGAGTTGGTCTCACACGTCTCACTCTTTCGCTCCATTCACTTCTCTTTTTCCCTCTTGTTTCTTTATTCCTTTCTTATTACCTCTCATCTGCAGAAGGCATTGATGGCAAAGAGTTCAGCAAGCACGGACATGAGGTGATCTTCGGCCCAGACTCAAGATAATCCCCAACCCGGACTCAAATGGATCCCCAATGCGTTCTCGAGGTGATCCCCAGCGCGGACACGAGGTGATCCCAACACAGACTCAAGGTGATCCACAATACGTTCTCGAAGTGATCCCCACCATGGACTCAAGGTGATCCACAATACGTTCTCGAAGTGATCCCCACCATGGACTCAAGGTGATCCCCAATGCATTCTCGAGGTGATCCCCAGGGCGGACTCTAAGTGAAGCCCAACCCTTCTCTGTCTGCTTTTACTTTTATCATTTCTCTGGTTTTGTAATTTTAACCTTATACATAGCTTGAGTGGAGAACACAGGGCAGCTTCAGCAGTAGCTGTGTTGCTGAGATTGGCCCAGTGTGGTCTCATGGCAGTTATATCGTCGGGAGAGGCAATGTGGTGCTGAAAAATGGCAGCCCTGTTCTACGGTGGCATGCAGCGAGGGTACATGTACTATGATGGCCTCAGTGTCAGTTGGAAGAGCCCGGAATCAGGCCCATGGCTAAACCCTTCATAAGAACTGGATTAGTGGTGCTGGAAGAGCACAGCAATTCAGGCAGCATCCGAGGACAGGCAAAATCGACGTTTCGGGCAAAAGCCCTTCCTTCATAAGAACTGTAATGCCAAACTATTAACTTTATTTTTTTCATTTTCTACTTTACATGTAAGATTTCGTACCTAAGGTAGTGCTAAAGAATAGTGACTGTGTACATCTTTCCCTGTGCTCAAGTACATTAGATTAGATTAGATTCCCTACAGTGTGGAAACAGGCCCTTCAGCCTAACCAGTCCACACTGACCCTCCGAAGAGTAACCCACCCAGTCTTTCTGACTGATGCACCTCGCACTATTGGCGATTTAGCATGGCCATTTCACCTGACTTGCACATCTTTGGACTGTGGGAGGTAACCGGAGCACCCAGAGGAAAACCACGCAGACACAGGAAGAACATGCGAACTCCACACAGACAGTCACCTGAGGCTGGAATCGAACCTGGAACCCTGGTGCTGTGAGGCAGCAGTGCTAACCACTGAGCCACCGTGCCACCCCAATGTGACAATAAAATCTAATTCTAATTTGAAAGGTAGTTCTCCTATAACGCTGTAGCTGCCTTCCAATGAAACCTCACTTAGTCGATATTCACTTAGTAAAAATAATGGGGCTTATGAGAAAAATGAGGTTGGGGGCAGACCATCACTCATAATTGGGAAAAGGTGAGGACTGCAGATGCTGGGGATCAGAGTCGAAAGTGTGGCGCTGGAAAAGCACAGCAGGTCAGGCAGCATCCGAGGAGCAGGAGAATGGATGTTTCAATCAACAGACCTTCGTCAGGAAATGAATTCCGAAACATTGATTTTCCTGTTCCTCGGATGCTGCTTGACCTGCTGTGCTTTTCCAACATCACACTCTCGACTCAGTACTCATAATCGCTCAACAATCACCCAAAAGTTTAACCTAAAGTATAGAACAGCCTGAATGAAGGTTGAAATCATATTTATTAACGAAGCAAAAGTAAATTTAACACAGTACATTTAAAAGATATAAGAAAGCTGCTCTCTGTACAGTACCCCTCACAGAAAGCTGCTCTGTCAGCAGCTGACATTGGCACATGCTCAGAACGGCGGGCATGTTGGTGCATGTGTTGAATGAAACGTGCAAACCAATCCCCATTGGAATTGCCAACGAAGGCAAGCATTCTCCAAAATACCGTACTCTGATTCTTCAGTGACATTATAGCCAGAGCGTGCTACCAAAGTGCGCATTATCCCAGCGCCACCTGTACCTTGAACCACTTTATACAGGTCTGAGAAGTTCATGATGATGCACATAACACTACTCCACGTCACCTCACAACCTCGTTTTGCACTCATTCTGCCATCATTATTCTAAATCATAAAACAGTTGGCACCTTGAAATCAAACAGAGTGAACCTGATCTCTGGTGTAGAATGATTAATCAGAACTATTGTTTCCCACATCTTCAACAGCCATCTTTATGATCCTGCTTTGCTTCTTTCCAACAAAACATCTGAGTGCCAAGTGATTCAGCTTCCTGTGGTTAGAGGAAGCTTCCCCGTGCTGGACAGTCTTTCCTCTTGTATAGCTTCCTTGACAATATTTACATGCTGTACTTTGGCCTTGACCTTTCTGTTGGCCCTTCTGGAGGTGTTTCTTCAGTTCCTCCTGAGCTTCCATGTTAAATAAATATAATCCATAAATACAAATAGTGTAGTGAACAAAATAGATCGTAAGAACTTCAACTGATCTTCAGTCTTGCTATTTTGCTCTTCAGTGAGGTCTAGACTAAAAAACAGCATTCTTCCCAGCATTGACAAAAGAGTTGCTACTCTAATTTGTTTAGATATTGAGTTTGATTCCATGAGTTATCTCATGGGTTTGCCATTGAAATGGGAAATAGGTTCAATTCTATCTCAGATCAACATTCATCGCCACAGGAGCAAGGATTGAAAATTCAAAGCCATTCTGACACATTCTGCAGCAGTACAAAGTTGCAGACGCAAGGTGTTTTAAAAAAATATATCCACTGGCATTTCTCACAGTAGCTGGCCCTCTTGCAACTCTCAAAATCTGTGCAATTTCAGCTGAATATCTCTGACAGGCGCAATGCTTCATGGCACCTGGATTCCCCTTGGGGTCGGGGAGTCCAGAACTAGAGGGCATAGGTTTAGGTTGAGAGGGGAAAGCTATAAAAGAGACCGAAGGGGCAACTTTTTCATGCAGAGGGTGGTACGTGTATGGAATGAGCTGCCAGAGGATGTGATGATGGCTGGTACAATTTGCAACATTTAAGAGGCATTTGGATGGGTATATGAATAGGAAGGGTTTGGAGGGACATGGGCCGGGTGCTGGCAGGTGGGATTAGATTGGGTTGGGATATTTGGTCGGCATGGACAGGTTGGACCAAAGGGTCTGTTTCCATGCTGTACATCCCTATGACTCTATGACTCTATAACTGTCTGTGTGGAGTTTGCACATTGTCTTTGCGTCTGGTAGTTTCCCTCCACAGTCCAAAGATGTGCAGCATTGGTGGAATGGCCATGCTAAATTGCCTGTAGTGTCCAGGGATGTGCAGGTTAACTGAATTAGCCATTGGTAATGCAGAATTCTAGGGATAGTGGTGGATGGTGGAGGGTTCTGGGTGGGATGCTCTTCAGAGGATTGGTGTGGAATCAATGGATTGAATTGCCTTTTCCACACTGTAGGGATTCTATGATTCTATGTTCCATGTGTTGGTTTTAATGATTTTGACTGTATGATTGGAAACAGAAATACAACTTTTTCAAACGTCTCATAGCTCTGACCTGTCACAATACATAAGTGCATTTCTCCAAACACTCCATCAATATTTATTTGATTTCTAATTTTTTTAAAAAAATGGCATTATTCTAACACAGATCAGGTTTATTGTAATTTATTTTTTAAAATTTAAATTGTTTCTGTCTAAATTGTAAAAGCTTTGTGGTATGGACAGAATAATGAAGTAATTAATGATGAAGCTCAGTTGGCTGGACAGCTGCTTTGTGATGCAGAGTGATGCCAACAGCAGGGTTCAGTTCATGCACTGATTGAGATTAACATAAAAGTTCCTCTAACTCGCTCTCATCTGAGGGGTGGTAACCCTCAGTTTAACTTCACCTCCAAATGTCTCTCTCTGATGCTGTAGTGGCCCTCTGGGACTATTGTGACTTTACCTTTAATTTATTGTCACTTTTGTGACAATAATTGTGGCACCTAGTGTTGTCACAATCTATTGTGACAACAAATTCCTGAAACACTTTAATCTAAAATAGGGTTTGATTGCATTAACTACCAAAACTCCTATATTTTCAAGACAACAAACTACCAAAAATGTTTCTCTTTTAATTTCTGCATCTCAGGTGCAGATTAAGTTGATCTCATTTTGATACCAAAATGCATATTTATGTGAGCACATTCTCAGTGGATAAGTCAGTCCCCCATTTCTCAGCTAATGATTGTAAGTTAGGGCTGTTCTTGCAATAGAAGTTAGTCTCAATTTTTCACCTCAGAGATACAGGTTAAAGGTTAAACTTTAAGTCAAGCTGATGAAATGGACAATGCTGCCAAAGAGCTTGTGAGGAAATAGAAGGTATGACCACACAGAGCAGACCATACATGTGAACCAACAAACAGATCTGCATCATCCAACATCAGCACCAATGTTTCACATTTTATACTGGTCGTATAAGTTAGCCCTCATTTTTGGAAGAATTATTTGAAGCTTCAAATGTTACCTTATATACTGGTGACCTACTGTATATAAACTCTTCAAGTGTTTACCAGAGGGTACCTGCGGCAATCCCAATATATGCAAACTATACTCAACCAAAGCTTAACAAAGTCACCCCGATATGTTTTTCAACAAGAAACCTTGGGAAGTTCAACAATGATGCCAACTTGAATATTTTTCATGCCAGCCCAGCTGGCTAACTCAAAGAAAGGCCAATGTTCAGACCTGAGCAGCCTTCGGTGTATACATATTCAGTTTCATGCTACTCGATTAATCATTGAATCACAAAGGAGTCTTCAGCAAATCATTGACTTATTCAGTGAATTCAAATCAACTGCTGTCAGCCCTGGGCATATCACAGAGAGTGCATCAATAACTTCAGGTTACCTGAAATACGTTTTGAACCTATAATGTTGCAATACTGAGGCACACCTTCTGCTTCCTACAATTGGTTTATGCTCGCACAGTTGAAGGGTGATGTTTTTGATATGTGGTCTTCTAAGCCCAACACTCATCTGTTAGCTGTGCTAAGAAGATTCTGTCTGGCCAAGGTGAGTTATTGGTGAGAAAGGGTAGCTCGGCCCAAAATGTTAACTCTGATTTGTCTCCATAGATGCTGTCAGACATGATGAGCTTTTCCAGCAACTTCTGTTTTTGTTTCTGACTTACAGCATCTGCAGTTCTTTCTTTTTTTTTGAGATACAGTCATGCTTGTCCCATGTCTTTGTTGAAATGATGCCACGGTTTGCTTGAGTAGAGGTTTGAACATAGAACATAGAAAAGTACAGCACAGTACAGGCCCTTCAGCCATCAATGTTGTGCCAGCCTTTTACTCTACTCTAAGATCAAACAAACTTTCATGACCAACATTTTGTTATCATCCATGTATCTATCCATGAGTCACTTAAATGTCTCTAAAGTATCTGACTCTACTACCACTGCTGGAAATGGATTCCATGCACCCACCACTCTCCGAATAAAGAACCTACCTCTGACATCTCCCTAAACCTTCCTCCAATCACCTTACAATTATTCCCCTCATGATAGCCATTTCCGCCCTATCTTTATCTCTCATCATCTTGTACACTTATATCAAGTCATGTCTCATCCTTTTTCACTCTAGTGACAAAAGGCTTAGCTCCCTCAACCTTTCTTCATAAAACAGGCCCTTCAGTCCAGGCAGCATCCTGGTAAAGCCCCTCTGCATCCTCTCTAAAGCTTCCACATCCTTTCTATAATGAGGCAACCAGAACTGAACACAATATTCCAAATGTGGTCTAACCAGGGTTTTATAGAGTTGCAGCATAACCTTGCAGCTCTTAAACTCAACCCCCTGCTAATGAAAGCCAATGCATATGCCTTCTTAACAAGGTAAAAACAATCTTTATTCCTGATGAAGGGCTTTTGCCCGAAACGTCGATTTTGCCTGTCCTCGGATGCTGCCTGAATTGCTGTGCTCTTCCAGCACCACTGATCCAGAGATGCCTTCTTAACAACCCTATCAACTTGGGTGGCAACTTTGAGAGATCTTTGGACTGGACATTAACCTTGAGGAGCAACAGTTGGGATAAATATGAGTCAGCAGCTTATTATTTGTTGTCTATTTGGACACAAAATCACAAATGGTGAAGTGATGTTTTCATGACTGATGCTACATTTGCCATGTTTCGTTGGGTGCTCCCAATCATGTAATTGGATGTATAAATACAACTAACTCGTTCAAAGCATGTAAAGGCTTATATATCTCAAGTGGAATTTGTTTAGTTCAAGAGAAAAGGTACTGAATTGTAAGAAAGCTAGCACAAATGGGAGCATTTGGCAAATAATATGAGTGTGCCAGAAAAATGTAATCTTCTGTGTGCAAAAAGCAGAATGAAGAAGAATATGATACACACGCTCACAGACGTAAGTCATAAATTTCAAACATTGGTTTAAAAGTTTATAGTTCCACATTTTCTCAAAGGTATCTATTCAGTTTATGTACAATCAAAGCTAAAAGAACCTCAGGAAATCAATATTCTGGAGCCCTATTGAGAGTGCAAAGTATGGAAAATCAAGCTTCAATATTTATACCTCTTGTTGTTTGCACTAGATAGATAAAAAGGATAGATGGACAGGCAGGTGAACAAGTGATAGGTGGGCAGATAGTTAGGTCAGTGAATTATTGCAAAGGCTTGGAGATGCTATGGAGCTGATCATTGTCAGTGTTATCTCACTGGACATAAAGCTGAAAGCCCATTTCACATGTTGCTGAAATGTCTGCTACATTTCAAGTGATGAAAGAACTTTACAAGGATGGTGCCAGGACTCAAGAGTCTGAGTTATAGGGAGAGGTTGGACAAACTAGGACTTTTTCTTCAGAGCGAGGGAGACTGCGGGGAGATCTTATAGAAGTGTATAAGGTCATGAGGGGCATGGATAGAATGAATGCACTTAGACTTTTGCTGAGGGGTTGGAGAATCAAGGAGTAGAGTGCATTAGTTTAAGATTAGAGGGGGAAAGAATAAAAAGGAACCTCAGGGGAAACTTTTTTATAGAGAGGGTATAATGAGCTGCCAGTGGAAGTAGTTGAGGTTGGTACATTATCAACATTTAAAAGGCATTCAGACAAATACACGGATAGAGAAAAGATTAGAAGGATTTGGGCCAAATGCAGAGAAATGACGTTAGCGTTGATGGACAATTTCATCAGAATGGACTAATTTGGGCCAAAGGGCCTGTCTTTGTGCTGAAGGACTCTATAACTCTATGATGGAACATTAAACAGAATATCCTATATAGTCATGTGTAGTCAAGTACAGGAGTACAGAAGTACAGTGAAAATTTCATGATGTCACCTCTCATGGTGCCATCTTAGGTACAAAGTACTGAGGTATAAATCTTACATTAAAAAATGAAGAAAAAAGAAAAGTTGCATTACCTTACAGGGATTCATAGTATAAGTTAGAAATAAGACATAGTTAAAATGATAAACATTGCAGTCAGATAAACAGATTACATTGCAGTATATGAGCGCAGGGGCTTCAACACGCAGTTTGACCAGCCTCACAAGTTGCTGACCTCCTATGCCCGACCCCAGTCCAATAAACATCTCCACTCCGTTCCATGCCTCCAGTCCACTCTCCTCCTGATCTCAGCCGCTCCAGGGTCAGCTTTTTTTTATCAGAAACAAAACACTTTAATATCTTAGAAAAAACAAGAAGAAAAAAAGGGAAACAAAAGCAGATGGATTGAGAAGCCAGGTCACTGCCTACTCTGCTGTCGCCATCTTGTAGTGTAATTAGCTGTAAGGAATTTGTTTGAATTCTGATGAATACATAAACAAAAGTAATAATTCAGAATCTTTCAAAATCTCAACTGAGTTTACTCAAGTATTGGTTCAAAATCAAGGAGACTGTAATCATGCAATTTAGAGAGGTTGGTGGGCCCAGTCATGAAATAACACAGTCTACTTAGACATGCTGATGAACTGGAACAGAGACTTGAGGCAGATTAAATTTCTGAAGTATATTTTACAAACCCATCGACTCACAGCTACCTGGATTACACCTCTTCCCACCCTACCTCTTGCAAAAATGCCATCCCATATTCCCAATTCCTCCGCCTCCGCCGGATCTGCTCCCAGGAGGACCAGTTCCACCACAGGATACACCAGATGGCCTCCTTCTTTAGAGACCGCAATTTCCCTTCCCACGTGGTTAAAGCTGCCCTCCAAAGCATCTCGTCTACATCCCGCACCTCCGCCCTCAG
>NC_057715.1:8772507-8816849 GCF_004010195.1 Chiloscyllium plagiosum
CCCACCTCACCCTAGTTCCAAACTTCCAGCTCAGCACTGTTCCAGAGACTTGTCCGGACTTGTCCTACCTGCCTATCTCCTTTTCCACCTATCCACTCCACCCTCTCCTCCCTGACCTATCACCTTCATCCCCTCCCCCACTCACCTAGTGTACTCTATGCTACTTTCTCCCCACCCCAACCCTCCTCTAGCTTATCTCTCCATGCTTCAGGCTCTCTGCCTTTTTTCCTGATGAAGGGCTTTTGCCCAAAACGTGGATTTCGCTGCTCCTTGGTTGCTGCCTGAACTGCTGTGCTCTTCTAGCACCACTAATCCAGAAATAGATTTCTGAAGTGGCTAGAATTAGATAGTTTTACTTGTCTTCAGATGGCATGATTTGGCATGAATATTCCTTTCACAGATACTCATAGTTATGCAAAACAAAACACACCATGTCCATTCATGTCTGTCTTTATTTTTCCTCTCATATTTAACTATATTTCTCCATTCTTCCATGTGATGTGGGCATTGTTCGCATGAGGTGCCCATTCCTAATTGCCACTGAACAGGGTGGCTTGCTCGACCATTTCATAGGGCTGTGCTGAGTCAATTATATCGCTGTGATTCTGGAGTCACATTCAAATTCCTTCACTAAAGGACATCAGTGAAGCAGATGAGTTTTCCCAACCATGAGTGGTGATTTCATTTTCACCATTAGTTGGATTAGATTTATATTCGAGATTTATTAATTAAGCTTTAAATTCTGTTGGCTGCCTTGCTGATATTTATGCCCCGTACCCAGACCATTCCCAAGCAGAAAGTTTCCACATTAATTTTGCTTTCACTTCTGCAACACCCATTGAAAGTTTTCTTACAGAGAGCATTCATGGACATCAAAGCAGTAGTATGTAACTTGGCTATCAAAATAAGCTGTTATTTGCATCAAAACATCAAAGTTGTGAAAGATATCCAGTGGCTTTTGATTGAAGCTTTGAAGGCTCTCAAAGCGATCAGAATGAAGCTCTCAAGGAAACTCTCAAATGTTCTTTTGTGAAATGTGAAATGTGCATTTCACATCAATTGATATTGAATGCAATCAGCAGCTCACACATTTAAAATAAAAGTAAAGATAAGAGTTACAGAAAGGAAATGGTAATAGATGTACTGGATACACTCAACTTCAACATTAAGTATATACAAGATGGACTTAGCCAGATTTTTAAATAGTGTGGGAATCAAGGATCATGGGGAAAAGGCAGGGAGGTGCTGTTGAGGAACATCAGATCAGCCATGGAAGGTTCATTTCCAGATGTTTTGTCACCCTACTAGGTAACATCTTCAGTGGGCCTCAGGCGAAGCACTGTACATGATTCCTGCTTTCTATTTATATGTTTGGGTTTCTTTGGGTTGAGGATGTCATTTCCTGTGGTGATGTCATTTCCTGCAGTCCTCACTTTCTCCTATTATTTTCACTATGTAACTTTCATGGTCTCACAGGTTTATGATGTAGCTATTGAATGGTAGAGAAAACTCAATGGGCTGAATGGCCTATTTCTCTTACTATGTTTTATGGCTGTATGATTCTCATGCAGTAAAATAAAACTACATCATAGGCCCACTGAAGATGTTACCTAGTAGGGTGACAAAACATCTGGAAATGAACCTTCCAGCTCAGCGAGCAAACCTACATCCAAAAGCACAGCTAGTCAGGCAGTATCTGAGGGGCAGGATAAGTCGACGTTTTGGGATTAACTATTCATAAGTCCTGACAAAGTGTTATATACGAAATATCAACTCCCTTGCTCCTCAGATGCTACCTGACCTGCTGTGCTTTTTCCAGCATCGTACTTTATCAGATCAAAACTATTAAAACTGTGCAGATATAAGAAGCATAGAAACAATTACAAAAGCAATGAATTTAAAGCTACTAAATTATATGCCATAAACAATACAATATAAAAACAATGGGAAAAGGGCCAGGCATGAAACCTTCTCTCATTCTTCCCCACTCTGTCTCTCTCTCTCTGCCTTTTCCAAATCACACAGTTCCCTTAAATCTGTCAAAAATAATTTGTCTTGTTAATGTTTAAAAAATTCCATCTCCAACTAAATATCTGCCAATTCCCTGCAACTCACATTCCATTTTCAGGCACAAACCTGATTTTCTCTTCATTCTGTGCAATAGCAAATGGTTATTTTTCTTTACCCCTCCTGTTTAAATTTGTTACTAAAATCCAGTTTCAGGTTTGATGCCAGCATGCATCAGACGCTGTAGGAATACTGAAAAACAGATCAGGAGATAGGAAGTGGAAAATCATAGGAATTACAGTATACTTAACTGCTTTGTTAAATAATGATTCATCAAAGTAACAGTGGCAGCCGTTTTCTGATAAAAGATGGCTGAGGGTAGCCACTTGGGCTAGAACCACCCGGGTACCACGAGAGAGATCTCTTGAAATGGAAAATGTTCCAAAGGAAAACAGATCGAGGTATCCATGACAACTCAGCCAAAGGGCTGCTGGATAGAACAAGACTGTCAAGATCCAGAAAGGAGATGCAGCAGAGTTAACATCTCCAGAGTGATTGTTGGTGGGAAGAAGTTGGTATTTATGCTGGAGATGGGGTTGGGGGAGAGGGGTAGAGTAAATGATAGGTGGAGATGGAGTCCACACAGAGAGAGAGAGAGAGAAGGAAAGAGAGAGAGAGAGAAAAACAGTTGGTCTGACAAAGGAGTGGGTAAATGTCAGCCTGGGAGAATCAATAGCTGCTAATGGGGACCAAAGATAGCTGACAATGGGTTGTTTATGATAGAAACCTATGATTGGGCCTGGTTTGTGGGAGTTGGGGTTAGGACATGGGAGAAGATGCTCAGGCCTTAAAATTATTGAACACAATATTGAACCCTGAAATTTTCAGAGTTAACAAGTGGAAAATGTTCTTCCAGCTTCCCCATTGGCAGCTAATGATTCTCCCAGACTGAGCTATACCCATTCCTTTGTCTGCCCAACAGATTTCTCTCTCTCTCACTCTCTCTCTCTCTCTGAGCTCCATCTTCAACTATCATTTATTCCTCTCCCCTCCTCCCACCCCATCTTCAGCAGTGATACCAACGTTTTCACTTCTGAAGAAAGGGCACTGGACCTGACACATTAACTCTGCTTTCTTTCCACAGATGCTGCCAGACCTGCTGAGTTTTTTTCCAGCAATTTCTGTCCTTTGTTAAGATCCATGACCTGAAGAGCTGAAAAAGTGAACTAGAGAAGCTTTCATTCACTCCTCGGACCTAGTGTACTTTGAATATAGACATGTGAACATCCCCTATATACTTGCGTACACAAACCATTGCAACTGCTGAATATGAATTGATGTTTTGAATACCTTTACTTCAGAAAAAAAATTAACAAGCCAGGCATGCACAATAGTAGAGACTAATCTTGTTTTCCTCTTCTAACATAACTTTTATCCTTCCGTACTTTAAACCTTGAATACACATTTTAGTGAATAAATGTATCACTTTGCAACTTTCTGTAATAGTTTTTCGTAAATTCACATTTACCTTGTTGAAAGCTGCCAGTTAGCTTTTAATTGAACTATTTGGAAAGTAAATAGAGGCTATATACTATCTTATACAAGTTCTTAGTTCATGGTATATTTTGAAGAAAAGAATGGAAAATGGATATGAAAAGATATTGTTAAAAAAGATGAGTGGAAGCATTTAAAAATAAACAAAGAGGCCAAGTTTGGGCCAGTTCTGTACTGCTATGATACATTTATTTACCAAATAAGGGGTACACACAGACATTCTTGACTTTTGTTCGTGAGAAGTGGAGACATGGCATTCTGCTATCATTGGCATATGAAATACAGTCAAAAAGAAAATATTTTTCTTTTTGTCTCAATCATGCTGCCTACAAAAATGTCTTACCTCAAAACAGTCATTTATCCAATGTGAAGATAAAGTTTTAAATTAGTTTGAGAAACTAGTTTTGCCCAAGCTATGTTGAGCACATATTTTTCTTAACATAATCAGATCACTATTAATAGTCAGTGTTTTCCTTCATTGAATCATTTTATTTGCACTTCACATTAGTAAGAGTCACCCTTTTTTGGATTATGAAAAGGGAGAGTGAGTAATTGAGGTAAGATGGCCAACTCGTGAATATCTTCAGTAGTTACTTGATTCCTTATAGGAATAAATTATATAAGGAATTTATCCTAATCCAAGTATCAGAATCTAGAAAAAGAACAGAGCTAAATGCCAAGACATCTTATTCATTGAATGTACTCAGTCAAATTATTTTTATTTTAAGAAACAACATAGTCTGATCTGTCAGTCAATAAAACCAAACATCTCTGTTGCAACCATTCGGAGATTAAAGCATTTATTAGCAATAACTAGTAGAAAACTATTTATTACCATTAACCAGAATCATCAGGGTAACACTGAAGTCATTTGGCAATCAAGGAGCATTACGGGTGCCCTGTGAAATGATGTGTCCATAAAAATAAATGCTTACATTTATAAAACACCTTTCAGACCATCAAGAGATCTCAAAGTGTTTTACAATCAATGAGGTAGAGTTAGATCTGCTATAATACACGTTTCTTCAACACGAATTGGCTATAACATGATTGAAGAATTTAGACCATTATTTGTAGAAAGTGAGCTTTTCTTACTTGTATTGGCTATAATGCAATTCCGGTCATGCTAATACATGATTTTCTTATAACATGGGATCACACAGGAGCAGAACAATCGTGTTATATCAGATCAGACTTGACTTTTAAAGTTTAGCTACAGTTGTAACCTAAGAACTAAGGAAGCACGTTTGTCTCGAAATATCTCAGAAACAACATAATGATAATAAGCAGATAATTTCTGTTTAGTGATGTTAAATTAAGGATAAATATTGGCCAGGATATTAGGGATAACATCACTGCTCTTTTTCAAGACAGTACTATGTGGTTTTACAGTTATCCGAAAGAACAGAAAAGGTCTTGGTTTAGAATTTGAAATTCCATTCAAACTGACAGTGACAACTGATATATACACTAAAGTGGATGCACTAAGGGTGCAGGATCCTTAAATAAATTAGAATGCCTGCCTAATCCATCAGTTACACTAAAAATGACATTTCAACATTTTTAAAATTTCTACCTGAAAATCATAATCTATTTTTCTTGTTGTTATTTTGTAGGTTTATATGAAATCTGTTCCCCAAAATGGTAAATTGCAGAGTGGATCATACTTCCATTGACCTTGTATAGATGTTCTACTCATGAAAGTAGTTCCTTACCTTTCAAATACCTGAGATCGATATGGAATAAAAAAACTGTGGTATAAGAAATGTACACATGTCTGTACAAGCAGGATTATAGATTTAACCTGAAAATAATACTCTAAAAGAGTGTCTGAACGATAACTTACACAGCTGAATCTGGGTTTGAAAGATGACAAGTTGGACTTTCTAATAGCCCAGACAGTTGTTATTCCAGCATAGATGGGAGTTATGAATGTGATTGCTGCTGAATTTCCATCAAAGCAGACTTCCAAGGATTACCTGGGAAATTGAAGATTCCACTGGGAAATACCTGTTTGTCTGGAACCTGCTGAAAGTCTCCATTTAAGTCAGAGAATTCAGAGGGCGCTGATGAAATTAACTCAATAGTTACTCAGGAAAAGACTATTAAATGCAAAATTTAACTCTTGAGTAACTATCAACAGACTCACACACTGCGAAGAACAATCCCCACCCCCACTTCCCTGAGACCCTGACTTCTCCCGCACTCCTGTCCTCCCTGCAGCCAGCTCGACCTGATCTCTCATTGGACCAGACCCTAATTAACCAACCCCCTCTCCCCTCACTGGCACTGGACCCCTAGACCTGTCACACAATGTTCCCGACCCACTTACCAGACCCGATTTCTTCTACCTACCCCAATCTACGCTAAACACTGCATCACTTCTCTGGCTCACCTGCCAACTTGCACCATCATACCTTATCCACTTGGCATAAAATCCATACAGTGCACTTCCACCTAACTGGCAACATTATCAACATTTAAAAGGCATCTGGATGGGTAGTTGAATAGGAAGGGTTTGGAGGGATTTGGGCCAGGCGCTAGCAGATGGGACTAAATTGGGTTGGGATATCTGATTGGCATGGATAAGTTGGACTGACGGGCCTGTTTCCGTGCTGTACATCTCTATGACTCTATGGCTGTACCCAGATGGCACAGTATTTACTTGGCACCTTACCCATCTATTATCTTACATACTCGACACTAACCACAACTATGTGGCATCCTAACCCCTGAACTATATCTCTACCCAACTGGCTTACTTACCTGCCACCTTGAGGAAAGAGGATAGCCCTCCTGTCCACCATTCCATTTAACAGGGGTTGAATGGGTAGACGGCTAGGGTTTAAATATGGCACTGAGGGGCATGAGCACCAGAATGTCTCTGAATCTATGAGCATGTCCACTACGAATGAGTGCGTGAGGGTGCAAGAGCAGCACTGTGGAGGCAGTATGTAACTTAATGAGGTGAACAGCTGAAAATCACATGGATAATCTTGTTCAATCTTCTGGAAAACAAATTTGCAAATAAGCCCTGAAAATTGAAACTTAACCAATTTCCACTTTGTTTTTCTCCCTCTCCACAAATCTGCTGTGTTTCTCCAGCCCTTACTATTCTTATATGTTTTGTACATTCAGCCTGATAAACACATCCCTTTTGCAAGAACTTTTAAGCAAATCAAAGGCAATAAGTTGCATTGCACTAGACAGTAAGAAATTCAAAAGACTGGAATTCTTGTGTTTTGTGAAACACCAGAAGCTATTTATCATAGAAAGTTTTCAGAAAACCCTAAGGATTAAATCTTTGATTAATTGGCATCATATTGATGATTCCACATCACTGACGAACCCAAACTTTAGCTCAGATTACCTACAGAGTGGAAATAGGTCCTTTGGCCCAACAAGTCCACACTGACCCTCCGAAGAATAACCCACCCAATCCCATTTCCCTCTGACTAATGCACCTAACACTATGGGCAATTTAGCATGGCCAATTCACCTGACCTGTACATTTTGGACTATGGGAGGAAACCAGAGCACCTGAAGGAAACCCATGCAGACATGGGGAGAATGTGTAAACTCCACACAGACAGTCACCCTAGGCTGGAATCAAACCTGGGTCCCTGGTGCTGTGAGGTAGCAGTGCTAGCCAATGGGCCACTGTGCTGCCCTGTTGCCATAAGTCACGTTGTATCATTACAAAATGACACTACGCAATTACTTTTAATTCTAGGTATTCTTAAAGTACTACATATGGACTTTTGTTGAGAAAAGAATTAAAACCAGACTGATTTTTTTAATATATGCTCCAAACTTATGTGAAATTATGCTATTCTGTAAAGATTAAATCTGGTATTGAACTGCTTTAGTTTATTTTCAGCAGTCAGGGTTAAAGAAGTAATGCTCAAGAGTGTTACTCAAGGAAGGAACCCAATTATATAATTCGTGTATAAATATTTAGTGCAATTGCATTCAAAATATTTTTTTCTTTGGTGTTTGTTTTGAATTTAAGAGACAATTATTATTTAACTGTACTGGGTCATTGCTCAATATTTTTTGCCAGCCTGCTGATTCACAACACAGGGTATGGACAGCATTACATCTCTGTCACACTACCAAAAGCATTGTGACAGGAGCCCATTTCACTCTGGGTGCTACACACCAGTGCAGCCACGACTGGTTTTACCAGCTTGAGAAGGGGATCTACATGCCTATCCTTTGTGTACACTAAAAGCAGCTTAATCAGCACTATTTTGTCGTCACACAGTCCTCCTGGTTGATGTGTCTCTTGTCCAAAGTAGGACCTGACACGTGCATTGTGTGAATTTGAACATTGTCCAGCAATTATGTCCATTAAAGGACAGCACTCTTGCAAGTTAGGTAAATTTATTAGCTTTTGGAAGTATCACCAAGTATTTTTAGAGGTGTTGTGCTTAGCTCCTGGATTTTTCATTTAGTGGTGCTTTGTCTCGAAAGAATGGCTGGAAGATTCATTCACATAAGGGCTACAGTTGATATGGCAGCAGCAACTGCAGTGTATCTGGGTCTACAACACTACAGGGAGCTAGAGAACATACACAGTTTAAATTATGCATGACACCTACTGCCAAGTTAGAACCAAAATCCTTCATTTACTTCTTACAGTGGAAGTACTTTGTTTGTTTGACATGCCATCCAATACACGTAACATCTCAGCATCATGTTCATTAGTGTTTTCTTATGTACCATCCCATGTGAAAAGGAGACCTTGTCTAAGTCTCCTTTAGCAGAATCTGACTTTGTTCCCTT
Source organism: Chiloscyllium plagiosum (assembly GCF_004010195.1). Taxonomy (NCBI): domain Eukaryota; kingdom Metazoa; phylum Chordata; class Chondrichthyes; order Orectolobiformes; family Hemiscylliidae; genus Chiloscyllium; species Chiloscyllium plagiosum. The sequence goes on from NC_057715.1 coordinate 8,780,857, forward strand.
TCCATTTGATGGATTGGCAACAAACTATCCTTTACTCCAGTCATAATTATTACCCAGCTGGACTTGGTGATTTGTCATGTGTCAATCCAAACTCAATATGAGCCATCAAGGTACATGTAAGGCTTATATTTGAGTTAATAGGTTCACATTAAGGATCAACAAGGTTCTTCATCATCGATGTGGAGTTGAGCTTTTCACACCTGGTTGGGTAAGCCAGGGGTCTTCAGTATCTCTAACCAGGAAATCATTCTACAAAGTTAATTGTGAGAAGAAGACAGGTAGAAAGTAAGTTCTATGGTCACATTATTTCCAACTTGCTCATCATGTTGGATAGTATGATGAATATGAACTGGGAGATGAGAAGGACCATAAGGCAGAAACACACAATCAGTGCCAACGTTGCCAATGATATTGGCTGGCACTGATATTTCTCCATTGTAGCCAATCCAATGTAACAAATAACTATCTCTTCCATAGGCCTCAAGTGATGCAGGTATCATTTATCTCCTGCTTTTTTTGTTCTGCAGCTTTCTATAGTGTGTTGTCTCACATCGAGAATGTGGTAGGATATCAGTGTTTGCAATTTTTCAGGTGATGGTTTGGGATGGCTTGGTAGCTCAGTGGTTACCACTGCTACCTCACAGCGCCAGGAATCCAGGTTCGATTCCACCTTCGGATGATTGTGTGGAGTTGGTACATTCTCACTGTGTCTCTGTAGGTTTCCTCCGGGTGCTCTGGTTTCTTTCAACAGTCCAAAAATATGCAAGTTAATTGGATTGGCCATGCTAAATTGCACATGATGCCCAGGGATATGCATGCTTGGTGGATTAGCCATGGAGGATACAGGGATTGGGTGGGGTGCTCTTTGAAGGGTCGATGTGGACTCAGTTGGCTAAATGGTCTTCTTGGAGGAGAAAATGAGGTCTGCAGATGCTGGAGATCAGAGCTGGAAATGTGTTGCTGGAAAAGCGCAGCAGGTCAGGCAGCATCCAGGGAACAGGAGAATCGACGTTTCGGGCATAAGCCTGAAGAAGGGCTTATGCCCGAAACGTCGATTCTCCTGTTCCCTGGATGCTGCCTGACCTGCTGCGCTTTTCCAGCAACACATTTCCAGTAAATGGTCTTCTTCCACACTGTAGGGATTCTATGATATGCTGTTATAGCTGAATAGCAGAAGGAATGTGGAAGCACGTGAGTGGTGGGTGTGAGGCTAGCTGGATTGATAACTTTGTGAAAATAAGGTAGTGTATTCGGATTTCAGATCTGAGTCCTGAGAGGCAATTCACACTGATGATTAAATGGCCGCAGTGCAATGCAAGAGGGATTCAGTGGGTAGGAAGTACTGTAAAGATGCATTAACTGCCCTGGATCATTCACATGAGGTCATTAGATTTCTCGTGGCATTTTTGTCAAGTCCTCAATGTGAAGTGTCAGGAACAGTCTTCCTTCACCATCTGGATATACTACCTATTAATGTCCTGAAGCCTCCTGGCTTTCTGCAGAGTACAGCATTTCTCTTGCTGTCCACCTCCACTACTGCTGTCCAAAGTTGTAACAGTGACCATGGAACCTTTTTTTCAGATTAGATTTTCTACAGTGTGGAAACAGGCCCTTTGGCCCAACAAGTCCACACCGCCCCTCCGGAGAAAAACCCACCCAAACCCATTCTCCTACCCTGTATTTACCCCTGACTAATGCACTTAACACTATGGGCAATTTAGCATGGCCAATTCGTCTGATCTGCACATCTTTGAATTGTGGGAGGAAACCAGAGCACCTGGAGGAAACCCACACAAACACAGGGAGAATGTGCAAACTCCACACAGACAGTTGGGAATCGAACCTAGGACTTTGGTGCTGTGAGGCAGCAGTGCTGACCACGGAGCCACCGTGCCACCCATGACTCTCTGTTCTTTTTTGAGAATTGTAGCAACATTTTTTGGCAGCTTCCTGTAATTCAGAACAGCTTTCCTTTAAAACAAACAGATTTTTTTCTCTCTAGAAAGTGCATGCTAACAACACTATTTTACCAACACAATCTAGAAGACAGAGGGTAGCTCTGGAAGGATGGTTCCCTGACTGGAGATCTGATACCACTGGTGTTCAGCAAATGTCAATGCAGGCAGCTCTGTTGCTTGTAACATATAGAAATGATTTGGATGAAAATGTAGGTGGTCTGTTTAGTAACTTTGCAGACACAGCAATTGGTAGAGTTGTGGACAGTGAGAAAAATTGTCAAAAGATACAGTTGGAAAGTTGGGCACATAAATGGAGTTTAATCCAGAAAAGTGTGAGATGATGCATTTTTGGAGATTAAATGATAGAGGCAAGTATACAGTAAATGGCAGGACTCTTAGGAGCATTGGTATACAAAGTGGGATGCAAGAGCAAAGCTCTATGGAAGTGGCATCACAAGTGGATAAGTCATGATTTGGAGATGCTGGTGTTGGACTGAGGTGTACAAAGTTAAAAATCACACAACACCAGGTTATAGTCCAACAAGTTTAATTGGAAGCACTAGCTTTTGGAGCGCTGCTCCTTCATCAGGTGATTCATCAACTACCTGATGAAGGAGCCTCGCTCCGAAAGCTAGTGCTTCCAATTAAACCTTTTGGACTATAACCTGGTGTTGTGTGATTTTAAACAAGTGGATAATGTGGTTACGGAGGTGTATGGCATGCTTACCTTCATTGGTTGGGGCTTTGCATGTAATAGTTGGCAAGTCATCTATAAAACGTTAATTAGGCCATTTTTAGAGTATTGCCTACTGCACTACAAGAAGAATGTGGAGGCATTGGACAGGATACAAAACAGGTTTACCAGGATGTGGCCTAAACTGGGGTGTCTTTAAACCATGGATTCTTTCACTGGGCCAGTGTGCTTTTCTGCAAATGTTTTGTCGCCTCACTAGATGACATCATCAGCGCATCTTTGATAAGGTGTCAGCAGTCTGTCCTGCCTGATATTTATATGTCTCTGTTTGTTGGTACTTGCGGTTCTGTATCTGAGTGGTTTGTATACAGGGTCTGGTTCAAGGTGTTAATTGATTGAGTTCCAGTTAGAGTGCTAGGCTTCAAGGAATTCACCGGCATGTCTATGTGTTGCCTGTGCTGGGATGGTTAGATTGTCCCAGTTGAATTTGTGTCCTTCATTGTCTGTGTGGTTGGAAATGAGAGAGTACTGATTGTGTCTGGCAGTGGGGAGCTGGTGTTTGTGCACTCGTGTATGGTCAGTTTTCTTCCTGTTTGTCCTATGTAGTGTTTTTCACAGTCTTTACAGGGTATCTTGCACATAACGTTCATCCTATTGGATGTGGGTGTCGGGTCTTTAACCTTTGTGGGGAGCTGGTGGAAGGGCTTACTGGTTTGTGGCCCCATAAGATTCCCAGGGGTCTGAGTAGTCATGTATTCATTCTAAGGAGAGGATGAGAAAACTTGGATTATTTTCACTACAGCATCAGAGGCTGAGGGGTGATCTGACAGAAGTGTATAAAATTATGAAACTCATGGATGGGGTGGATAGTCAGAGATTTTTTCCCAGCGTGGAAATGTCAAATACAAGGGACCATTGGTGTAAGATGAGAAGGGGAAAGTTTGAAGGAGATGTGTGAGGCAGATCTTGTGACCATTTTTATTCAGAAGTACTGAGTGAATCATTCCCAGAAGCATCGATGCTGACTGTCAGCAAATTCAGTTCAAGTCCACGTGATATTGAAAGGGTGAAAGTTCTGGGTCCAGAAAAGGCAATGGGTGACATCCATATTCCAGCAGATGTACTGAAGGCGTGTGTTCCATGCCTTACCAAAGGCATTACAATGTAACAAGAACTCTGACAAACACCAACAATATGAAAAATTGCTTCAAACATCCTGATCACAAGAAAATAGGACAAATCCAAGCCACCCGATTACTGCTCCTTCGGCACAGATTTAGGGTGAGAGGGGAAAAATATAAAAGAGACCTAAGGGGCAACTTTTTCGCACAGAGGGTGGTACGTGTATGGAATGAGCTGCCAGACGAAGTGGTGGAGGCTGGTACAATTACAACATTTAAGAGGCATTTGGATGGGTATATGAATAGGAAGGGTTTGGAGGTATATGGGCTGGGTGCTGGCAGGTGGGACTAGATTGGATTGGGATATCTGGTCGGCATGGACAGGTTGGACCGAAGGGTCTGTTTCCATGCTGTATATCTCTATGATTCTATGGCTCTACTCTCTATCATCAGCAAAGGATTGGAAAGGGTTGTTGACAGTGCTATGAAGTAACTCGTTTACAGCAATAACCTGCTTACGGATTCCCTGTTTAGTTCTCTAGAGCCACTAGGTTTCTGCTTCAACTATAGTATTGGTTCAAACGTGAAGTATTTAAGCAAATGTGGTACAAAGAAACCCAGCATAACTGAAACCATTGCAATCAGGGGAAGCCTTCACACCAGTTGAAGTCTAACCGAGCACAAAGAAAAATGGTTGTGGTCCTTGAAGGCCAGAAATCTGTGCTCCTGTACATTGCTGTGCAGCATAGAGTCTTAGAGACCCTTCATTCCGACTCATCCATGCCGACCAGGTATCCTAAATTAGTCTACTCCCATTTGCCAGCATTTGGCTATATTCCTCTAAATTTTTCCTATTCATATACCAATCCAGATGCCTTTTAAACGTTGTAATTGTACCAGCCTCCACCACCTCCTCTGGCAACTCAGTCCTCAGGACGGTATCCTCAGCCTAATCCTTACAATGTGGAAGCAGGCCAATTGGCCCCATCAAGTCCACACTGACCCTCCAAAGAGCATCCCTTCCAGGCTCGCCCCCATCCCTGTAGCCAGGCATTTGCCATTGTTGACACACCTAGTCTGCACGCTATGGGCAATTTAGATGGTCATATACCTAACCTGCACAGCTTTAAACATTGTTTCATTGGTTTCAGCAAAGAGCTTCCTGCCATCATAAGAGCAAAAGTGATGACATTCACTGGTGATTGTTTAATGTTCAGGAACATTTGCAACATCACAGATATCTAAACAAATCCATGCTTTGAAGAAGTCACCCATTGCCTTTTCTGGATCCAGAACTTTCACCCCTTCAATATCACATGGACTTGAACTGAATTTGCTGACAGACAGCATCGATGCTTCTGGGAATGATTCACTCAGGACTTCTGAGTAAAAATGGTTACAAGATTCTTTTTTTACATTTGTACACTAAGTGCCCCCATTATTGAGAGTCGGGATGCTTTTCAAGTTAGAAACAACTTAGTTGCTTAATTGAGCACGACAATCTAAGATTAGACTGCAGAGCTTTGGTCTGACTTTATTGGTGGTAGGATTGCTGAGGTTTGGGCAAAGCAAGTTACTTTGGCTTTTTAATATGCACACAACCCTGTGTTGTAGCTTCACCAAGTTGGCACCTCATTTTTTTTTTGGAAAAGTATTCAAGCTCTGGCTGATAAGCATAAGTAACCAGGTGAGGAATGGGAATTGGCTTCTGTCTTTTTAACCTTGACTCAGTAAATTGTAACAAACAGTTTATTTATTTCTCGCCTGCAGCCAACACACTTCAATAAAAACATTGTCTGTTAAACAAAAATGAGGCAGCCAATTACTAAATTTTTCATCAGTGAATGAAAGAGAAATTTATCATCTCCCAACCCAGAGAGAAAGAAAATCATGAAGACATGACATCAAACATGGGAAATAATTTTAAAAGGAAGAGTGTCTGCTACAGATAGGAAAATACATTTTTCTTAACTAAATAGTTATTCAAACCTTTGAGGTGTTAGATTTTTAAACAAAGACTACAGTTGTTCAGTGGCTGACTTGTATCCTCAGCAGTAACAGAGTCTGTAAACATCTTTGAGTTCTCAATGAATTGTAGTTTTCCCAATTTGCTTTCTCAGTGGCTGATTTATTCCTTGATTATGAGACACGCAGGGAGAGAGTAAAGTTGAAAAGTGTGATTCTGGAAAAGCAGAGCCGATCAGGAATCTGATGAAGAGCTTATGCTCAAAACGTCAACTCTCCTGCTCCTCAGATGCTGCCTGACTGGTTGTGCTTTTCCAGCACCACACTTTTTGACTCTGATCTCCAGCAACTGCAGTCCTCACTTTCTCCCAGGAAGAGAGTAAATTCAGCTTTTGCTGTCTAATATATATTTTCAGTCTCTCTGCTCTGCTGCTAAAAGGCAGCTGTTGAAGCATAGTTCAGTGTGTATTCTGAAGTATGGCACCATTTTCATTGCAAGCTGGCTAACTGACAGATTAGCTTTTTTTCCTCCCATTATGGGAAATTATAATTCATGTTAGACAGGAGATGCAAGTTTCCTAATGCTCACTGAGTTTCTTTTTATTCATTTTAGGGAATGTGAGTGAAACTGGCTGGGCCCAGTATTTATTGTCCACCTCTAGTTGCCCTGGAGAAGGTGGTGGTGAGCTGCCTTCTTGAACCGCTGCAGTCCACCTGTTGTAGGTTGACCCACAGTGTCCTCATGGAGGGAATTCCAGGATTTGGCCAAGTGACAAGCAAAGGGACGGTGATATACTTCAAGTCAGGATGGTGAGTGGCTTGGAGAGGAACTTGAAAGTGGTGGTATTCCCATATATCTGCTGCCCTTGTCCTTCTAGATTGAAGTTGTCATGGAAGATGCTATCTGAGGATCTTTGGCAACTTTCTGCAGAGCATCTTGTGGATAGTACACACTGCAGCAGGTGGAGGGAGTGGACGCTTGTGGATGTGGTGCCAGTCAAGCTGGTTGTTTTGTCCTGGATGATGTCAGGCTTCTTGAGCTTCCTCAGTTGCCTGATTTTAAGATCTTTAGCTAAAAATAACAATTTCAGTGCAGATGGTATACTTTATTCAATGCGAGATTCACAAAGCTTACCTTAAACTGAGGTCAAATGACCTCTGCAGCCATTTTAGGTTCAAGATGCTTCCATTTCCAAAAAAACCTCATTAGTCCATGAACCAATCAGTCAGGGGAAGTTAAAATTCAACAGTTCAAATTTACCACTATTGTAACACAGTGACCAGTGACAGTAAGCCAAGTAAATATTATATGACAAAAGCAGGTCAGAAGCTAACTCCTTGAACTCTTACAACTATTTCGAAGGCAGAAGTCAGGAGTATGATGAACTATTCTCCATTTACCTGAATGAGTACAGCTCCAACAGTGCTCAAGAGGGACTGAAATTCAGAAATGGTCCACCATCTTCTGAATTCAATTCCTCCATCACTAGTACACGCTGACAGAAGTCTCCTTTGACAGCACCTTCTAAACCATAGAATTCATTATACAGTAGAACAAATGCAGGAAGCACATTGAAACACTACCATCTCTAAATTCGCTTCTAAATCACACACCACTCAGACTTGGAACTATATTACTTTTCTTTCAATGTCATTGGATCAAAATACCAAAAACTCCTTCCTAACAGTGCTTTAGCCTTATGTGTATCACATGGCCACCCAATCGATGGAGGTGACTCACCACCACTTTTTAAAGGTAATTAGCAATGTGCAACAATTGCCTTCACACTGATGCTCACATCCTTGGAACAATTTTCAGATTTTGCACTAAATTTAAATGCTAGACCTCACATTGTAAAATGTCATCCCCACGTCCAAAATATGAGACAAGCTAAGTTTTAAGCTCATGGCTTTGTGTTCCAAAGAGAAAATAGAGGATTGCATTTCAGGCAAAATGGTAAAGAACAATAATATAATGAAAGGATGTCAAAATTTAGCAAAGCAACTCTGATATATATGCATTTGTATATAAAGCTTAATAGATATTATTAAATATTATGATGTCACTGCTTACGCTTGCATTTTCTTCAATAGTTTAATTGATTAGTCTGGCAGTTAAAATCTGAGCAAAAGTCTATCATGGTGTTCTTTTGTTGCCTTTCAAAGTCAAGGAGGATCAACTATGCTTTTTCGATAAGAATCAGAGGTTGAAATGAACTGGAGAGAATTCCCTTTGTTGATTCCCTGGGCTGGCTACAAATCTTAATTGACTATCTGGACAAGTAAAAACAATTTATCTGGGCTATAGCAATCTGTGCTTCAGCTGTGACAGTAACCTGAAAACATAGAATTACAATAAAATATCCACATTGAAAAAAAAACTTCAAGCTTAGAACACAATGTCACCACTTTTGAAGATTTGGTTTATGTCAAGTTCAAGTCGATGGATGTTTATTATTTAACAAGAAGTGCAAACGCCTTAGTGCTTAATTAAAAGGTTGAGGAAAGCTATCCATTTCAATTCTGTTTTGTAAACATGTAGGAAAAGTGTGAAGTTAAGGCACTAGTATTAATGAGGTGCAATTACAAAGACCAGAGAGGAGGGCAACATTTCAGACAGTAAACCCAGAAGTTGGAGTTTCCCACAATGCAGCGGAATTTTAACTCTACAGTTTACACTTGACAGGATTGTAGGCAATTGACAAATTTGGCTTCCAGTCAGATGAGGATGTTATGAAGGTGTAGAGGTACTGCACCTTTAAGAAAGTTGAAAAGCTGGCAAGGACAAAGCACACACAATTTGGAACAAGGAAACAATGTAACACTTGGTCAAAACAGTGAGCAGCAGATGGGATTGCTATGAAACAAAAAAAAACTTCAAATTCGGCTAATCGGTTTAAATTATACCCCAAGATACCAGAATCCAATCAAATTTGAATTTAACATTTTGATAATATTAAAGCCAATGCAACAATTTGATGTTTTGGGGTATAAAACTGGACATTTTAAACATCTAGAGGGAGAACTACCACAGAGACTGCGAGCACAAGAGCTCTCTGAAAGGTACCTGTCTATAAGCAGTTTGCACAGCAGATCATCGAAGAGATGACAGAGGAAAATCTGCAGATGAAGATACAAAGAGAAGATTCGACAGCTGACTGGTTTTGAAAGTTGAATTTTTTTTTGTAAATCTTAATTGGGATTTTCATCGGACTAGCATTGTAGAGTGGGAAGTAAAAAATAGTTTTAAGAGAAAGAGGTTGTAAATAGTTGTTGGTTTTAATATTCTCTGTTGGACTTAAAGAATAAAGTTGTTTATTTTTACTTTAAATAGTGACCTCTGGGATCAATCCTTTCCTCTTGAATTTTAACAGATTACTTCACGAGGTGAATCTTTTTTGGGTGGCTGGTTTACTTTAGCAGAGAGGTTTACCCTGTAACAAGGAGAGCTTTGGAACTGGTTTTCGGAGCAGTTGTATTCAGGGAGCATTGGCTTCCAAATATGGCTGCAGTGTGGATAAACTTTATCCTTGCCCCTGGGCAATCATCTAAGTTTTGATCTCTGGGGTTGTTTTTTTTTGGATGGGAGTTGATATTCCAATGCTGAGCAGCTTGCAGGAAGTACAATCCATAGGAAAACACAACTGATCCTCCTGGAAAACAAACTAAACTCCTTGAAGCTGCCCTCCACTCCCTATGAGACTACCAGGTTTTCCAAAGCCATAGGAAATGTTGCAGGGCATTATTAAACATTGAAAGCCAGTTAAAACAGAGGCAATGAGCCTCATCAACTCCTCTCTTGGAAGCAAGGTGTCTTCTCATCCTTGTTCCTCTTCCATTTAACCTGAAATCAGGCAATTTAGAAGAAAGCTGTGTCCCTGCTTTGAGAATTTTATAACATTTGATTCAACACCAACAATCTGCTTTAGGGAAATGCTGTTTCTCTCTACGATTTAATCCTACAGCTGTGCCCAAGCTTATGCAACTGAAATAGTCAACTATAAGTTTACTGATTGAAATATAGTCAGTGCTGTACATTACTTTGACTTTGGTTTACCATCCCAAATTCATTCGATATTTCTACTTCACTGTCTGAAAATCTGGTGTTTTGATAGGCTGCTTTGTTTTGAAAAATTTACAATTTTTTGGTTCCAAATTAAAAACCTTTGAACTCATCTCGATGGAACCAAGCCACCATTAGTGGAGTGCATGACTCTCCGGAGAATGCACATATTTCACTTTTGTTCCATAAATCATTCTAGCTATCATCCAGTGGACTTCAGTGATTTATTTTCACAAGAGCAACTCTGACATATAGCAATGGAAAGATCAACTGGTGAATTAACATGTGATTTGATTGAAGAAGAGAAGGACAGTCATTGTGGTTCACAGTCAAGTGTAAATTGCTTTTGTTTTTACTCATAATCTGATTAAGAAATATCAGCAGCAATTTAAGAGAGCTTTATAATGCATTCCAACTTAACAGAAGGAGCGAATGCTTATAATGCTCATTTTATCATGCATTAAGCATGCCATCTGTTTGCTGATTTTGGTATAGCATAACTACTGATGGTTAAAATAACGCTGACAATCTGTACTTTGTTAGTCTGCTAATTGACTGAAATGCAAAGAGACCCATGGACATGTTTTGAGATTGCTGATCAACCTATGGGCATAGTTTGCACACATGCAGTACTGATTCGAGACTTTAACTCCCTGAAAATACTGCAGTTATTTTGGGATGTGATATTTCTTGAAATAATGTGTCCGTAATTACAAAGTTTGTGTGATTGACAGCTCAAAGAAAAGTTATCTTGGAAAACATAGTTGTGTTGTCAAGAAATGTCAACATTTTGGCATTTAGATGCCCACTAAGAAAAATTGCAAATATGTGTCATACGTTATATCAAACCAGTGTCATACAGAGGTGAATAGGATTGCTGGATGACAGCATATTATATTAGCTGTTTTTTAAGAGTGAATGTTCCATAATGACTAGCTGTAGAGGTTTTGTCGCCGATTGTGCTTTTGTTGAACTTTTATCACTTTTCCAGGCTTTATGAATGCTATTTTCAAATTTAGCATAAACAGAAAGGCACAGTCCAAAAATGTGCAGGGTTAGGTGGATTAGCCAGGCTAAATTGCCCATCATGTCCAGGGATGTGAAGGCCAGGTGAGTCAGCCATGAAAGGCGCAGGGTTACAGGGATAGGGCAGGGGTGTGTGCTTGGGAGGGATGCTCTTTGGAGGGTCAGTGTGGACTCGATGGCTGACTGGCCTGTTTTCACCCTGCAGGGATTCTCTGAGTAGGAACTTAACAAAATTAAGCTACAGTTGGCATGCTGAATGTCCCATCATTTTACCAGTTATTTTGGAATGTTAATTTCTTGACAACAAAATTTAATGTGAAATTCAACACATCCCTGGTGATGCAGACAAAGAGCAATATTATTTATTGGTGGGGTGGAGGGGGCTTGGGGGTCGAATGTTTGGGAAGAGGGGCAAGAGGCTTTCTTCGATCAAGGCAATAGATTAGGTACCAACAAAGGTCAATGCCAAAAATCAAGCCCCAAAGAATTGAATACAGTGTCACAAAAAGCTCACATTACTAGTCAAGGTAATTAAATGTACTGACATGTATTTGCAATTCCCACTAATTCAGAGACACATGATCTATATGTTTTTCACCAACCAGCGATCTCTGTCAATTGTGACACCAGCCCAAGGTTCATTCCTGAAGAAGGGCTAATGCCCGAAACGTCGATTCTCCTGTTCCCTAGATGCTGCCTGACCTGCTGCGCTTTTCCAGCAACACATTTCCATCAAGGTTCATATGCCTTACTTTATCTGCTCATGCTCAGCACTGTGGTAAGACTCACATCCACATCTCCCAGCTTGCATATGCTGCTAACTCTTCATCAATGAAATACTTTATCTCCAAAACATATAGCAGTCTCAAATGAACATCCTTCTCACTTGCAGGACATGGTACTGCACAAACAGAGGCAGCAACTGCCAAGTGGTTAGGAAATAAGCCACTGCATATCCTTGTCCAGATGGAAGAGATCATAATTACCATCGGAGTTGCCATGGCAAACAGAAGAGCTGAAACCATGGAGGATGATGATTGGTCGGCTCTGACCTAATCCTCACCCTCACATTCAATTTTCACCTCATCCTACATTCTCTTCTGATTTACAGGTTGCAGATCATGTGACAATGCCAGAGCATTCCTGAAACTGTCTCTTCCCACTACCACTAACAATACAAACCTACTCTTGTGTCTTTCTCACTTTGTATACCCCAAGAATTGTAACCTGGTCAAGCAGTGTCAGAAGGAGGTGGAGGAGGAGCAAGAAGATGGTGATGTGGAAGCTGCAACACTCCTTGCTCTCACACTCTTAGCCACGACCTTCGATATTGACACTGCAGGTATTCCAGTGGGCTGTTTCAAAGTGCGAACTCTGTATTCTTGTTGTCTTGCATATTTGCCAGATTGCTGTACACTTTATTTATCTCGCAGCAATCTAGAGATGACCTTAGTTCGAAAACCAATCAACCTATTTACAAAACTTTAAAACATCTTGGTTGTTTTACCATACTTCTTCTTCATGATTTGGAGATGTCGGTGTTGGACTGGGATGGACAAAGTTAAAAATCACACAACACCAGGTTATAGTCCAACAGGTTTAATTGGAAGCACACTAGCTTTCGGAGCGCAGCTCCTTCATCAGGTGGTTGTGAAGTATGTGGAGTATGGAGTACTCCATACCACCTGATGACGGAGCGGCGCTCTGAAAGCTGGTGTGTCCAAATAAACCTGTTGGACTATAACTTGGCGTTGTGTGATTTTTAACTTTCTTCTTCTTCCTCCTCCTTCTCCTTCTCTTTCACCATTTCCTCCACCTCCTCAGCTGCCCGGAGGCAAGGGCAGGTTCCCTTCTAATTGTTGAACTTTGCAGTCTACAGTAGATGAAGACAAATCTTGAAACATATTCTAGGGAGTACACAGATAACCTGCAGATGAGAAGCAACACTTAAACACCCCAATAGTTTGTTTGATGACATTTCATGTGACAGCATGAGTTTTATTATACAGTACTCCTACTTTTTAATGCATTGGCCAAGCTCCAGTCTCTCACTGGGATTTCAATTGTGAGCTTCTTCAGGTATGCGGACTATATTTTAAATCAGAGTCATTCTTCATCGGACTATTATCAAGGGAAGACAAGTCATGTCCCATTTTACATCAGTAAAATGGTGAACTGGTAAGTTCATCCTCTATCATGTTGACTAGCTTTGTGATATTTAAACAGCCTTTTAGTATATCCTTGAATGAGTGTCGGTGAGGAAAGTGGTGGGTGATAGGATGGCAGTATGTTAGTGGGTGGAATGGCAGATTGGTTGATTGGCAAGTTGGCTATGGTGATAGGTGGTACATTGGTATTTGAATAAGGTACTGGGCAGGTATAGTGAGGTTAGATTATGGCAGCTGAAACAGTGACAAATGGGTGGTCTATCAAGTTAATGAAATGGCAAGTAGTTGTGGTAGCAGGTAGGTATGTGGGATTGTTGAATAGGGAGGGATGGAGGGTGGAACCAGTTGTTTTTTTTTGGGAGGAGGGTTGAAGGGGAACTCATTCCAGTTAGTTGTATAGCTACTCAAAGGTTAGACATCTAACACTTCATCAGCACTTGAATCCCAGGACCAAGGAAATTGCTGTCCCAAGTTCAAACTTCCTGAACAAATCCCATGGATTCAATGCAATGGGAATTCTGAGGAGTACCAACATGTTTCTCCAGTCACACATTTAGTCTCCAATTATCCAGAGACTGGAAAATTTGGGCTGGCCTTTCTCCCCTCAAGCAGAAGTGTCTCAATAGAAATGTTGGTTGTTGGAACACCCTTGCTCCCCAGTAGTCACCCTCTGGTTTATTGTGCTGGCTTAAATGCAAATAGGAAAATAGAGCTATAAATTCAAAGCATTGTAACTGCTGACACATTACTAGACATTAGCCTGTGTGATTCTGTGCACAGCAACTGGTCACTGAGGAAGACCCTTTCCTGTTGGTGTCTCAATGCCTTTGTATAGTGCCTACATGTGGACTGTGTATGACTCATGGGACTCTGTATAATGGGATGTTTACAATCCCAGGGAAGCTATATGCTGTCTTCTATTGCTTTAGAGTGAGAGAGAAAATGGAATATATTGAGTTGTCTCTGCAAACAGGACTGCAGTGACCTCCTTTACATACCAGTGAATGATAAATGTTGGCGGTGTTACAAATACCATCAGCTTCAGACTGGAACCAGCCTATCACATGGACATTCATAAGTACAGTCACTCCCTGTGTTGTCCTTGTCCTGCTATCTGTTCTGCAACAAGACAGTGCAAGGCAGGAGAAATCTCCTTAATGAACTGAACGAATACTAGGGCTTTTAGCTGAGAATCCATTTCGTCTTCAGTCTTTCTTCTCTTTGAGAAGTCTATCTTCATCCATACCATCTCCACTCCCAACTGTATTGCCAAGGGAAAGAGAAACTATAACACTGATGTCTGGGAGCAAGCAATTCAAGCAGAACCACTGAAGTCAGAACCCAAGGCATTTACAGTGTACTATATCACCTTTTGAAGACTTGGATGGCATTAAATCACAGAGCAAAGCATCACTCAGTTCTACTAATTCAACAGCAGCTGGTAAAAAACAATCAAGTTACTTGATGATCCCTGTAAAAAAGCTTTGGTCAGGATTTGTTCCAGCCAGTAAATGCACATTCAGTGAGTGAGTTTAAGAGAGTGTGTTAGCTTGCTGAAAATGGTACTGCGAGCATCATGTCAATGATCCATGCTGACAGATGTCACAATCTGTTTCCACTGAATCCTTTGCTCCATGCACCTGCATTAATGTCCTTACAATGAGCAAATGTGGTGCTACTCAAACCGGAAGAAAATCCTTGTGGCACTGATGCACAACAGCACCTGCATCCTTGATTATATTGGTGTGATCCAACCAAAATTTATTGTTTTTAACTTTAATTCATATTCAAGATGCACAGGAATGAAATTCTGTCTTTCTGAACAAAAAGGTCGCAGGACAAGAAACATTGATTCTGCTTTCTCTCCACAGATGCTAATCCAAAGATGTGCAGGTTATGTGATTTGGCCATGCTATATTGCCCATAGCGTTCAGGGATATGTAGGTTAGGTGCATTGGTGACAGGAATGTAGAGTAATAGGGTAGGGGAATGGGTCTGAGTGGGATACTCTTTGGAGGTTTGATGTGAACTTGTTGGGCCCAATAGAGATTCTATGATTCTATGATCTGTTGAGTTTTCCCAGTAATTTCTGTTTTTGTTTCTGTCCTTCAAAATGTGGGCATCACAAGACTATGTCCTAGTATCATTTAAGTTCAATACAAATTCTTTATACAGCAGGTAGAAGTCAACAACATTAGTGTGGAACTCAAATCATACAAGGCTAGATGACATAGGATTAGCATGTTTCAGTCACCCTGGTACAACATTGACTAGTTTTTTTTTAAAACATCTACGTCTTCAGGGGCACCTTTAGAGATAACATGTTTATTTTCAAACTTTTTTGGAATGAATTCTAATTCTTGTGTTTCTTAGTAGGACTGGAACTAATTCTATTGATTATTCATCAACTAACCTATTGTAACTTCCAGAAAGATATACTGAAATAATTATCTTAGTGAGAGTGAAATATTTCTGAGTCAATTGCAACATCTCATTTTCCTAAGTTTTTCCATATTAGATCACATCTTTTTAGAATTTGGTGATGTCGATTATTAATTCTCTTCCATTGGGCATTGGTTATTGTGGAGACTGCCAAATTCTTCCATTTTACTGGATTACGTGACTAACTTGCATTAGTGTTCCACAATAAGAAATTACCTGGTGGTGTGGTAATCAATTTTTTTTCCCCTGAAGAATCCTTGAACACAAATAAAGTTTTGCTGCACATCCAATTCAACTAACATTCATGGAATATTGACATTTCCTGAAATGAAGGAGGTGACATCAAACTGACTTTAAACTCTCATGTGTATTGTTTAACTCATTCTCTTTTAATTCAAGTAATTAACATAGGTGCTTTGGCAATGATCCTTTCTGGAAACATTATTTGGCATACCAAACATTCCACACAGTTTGACCACATCCAGCCATAAAATTCCATCAATCCCCCTCACCAGTGTTACAAAAAAGCTACTCAAGAATACCAAGTGTTTATTATAAGTTATGTAGACATGTAAACATTTCATTGTCATGGCTGTCAACATATTGTAAAAAAAATACAGTCTATAATTAAAATCCTCCAAAGTTTTGCTGTTCATGATCATATTTAAATATCATAAGAAAAAAATAAATTGGCTCTGGCTCTGTCTATATTTGAAAGAGTAATGTGTTAACTTCACTGTGAGATATTCACAAAGTTGCATTCTTCTTTGCTCATTGCAGAACACCTGCACTTTGGAATGAAATCCTCTGAAATTAATGGACAGCATTGTCATGATGGCTGGCACTGTTGTCTCAATGTGGCTGCTGTCAATCTCACTGAGAATTCTGGAGAAGCCAGCAATGGTACAACCTTGTTTCTATCATTACAACTTGTTTATCTGCACATCTACAGGAACAGTTAAGTCTGTGACCCCTCTAGAGCAGTATAATCAGTCAACACTTGTACATAGTGAATTAATGCATGAGGAATTCCTGCTAAGTGACTGGAGTGATTTACTACTGAAAGTAATTCAAGAAAGCTGTAAGTTTGACACCCACTGGCAGAAATAAATAGGACACCCTACTCATTCTATCATTTGTATCCTCTGCAAGTGCTTTCCTATGCAGCCAAATTTTTTTAAGATGCTGATGTTATTAGATTAGATTCCCTACAGTATGGAAACAGGCCCTTCGGCCCAACGAGTCTACACCAATCCTCCGAAGAATAACTCACTCCCCTTTGACTAATGCACCCAACACTATGGACAATTTAGCATAGCCAACTCCCTGACCCGCACATCTTTGGATTGTGGGAGGAAACCAGAGCACCCGGAGGAAACTCACGCAGACATGGGGAGAATGTGCAAACTCCACACAGACAGTTGCCTGAGGCTAGAATCAAACCTGGGTCCCTGGCACTGAGAGGCAGCACTGCTGAGCCACTGTGCCGCCCACAAAGATTAGATTCCCTACAGTGTGGAAACAGGCCTTTCAGCCCAATAAGTCCACACCGACCCTCCAAAGACCAACCCCCCAGACCCATTGCCTTACCCTATATTTACTCCTGATTAATGCACCTAACACTATG
The DNA here is from genome assembly GCF_004010195.1 of Chiloscyllium plagiosum. NCBI lineage: Eukaryota > Metazoa > Chordata > Chondrichthyes > Orectolobiformes > Hemiscylliidae > Chiloscyllium > Chiloscyllium plagiosum. The sequence goes on from NC_057715.1 coordinate 8,797,921, forward strand.
GGCAATTTAGCATAGCCAATTCACCTTGTTATGCTAAGATAGACATAGAAATACATGCTTTCCCAGGTATAATGTATTGATAATCCCTGCATGACTATCCGTGCACCCCAGATAATCTATTAGGCAAAAGTAATGACTGCAGCTGCTGGAATTCAGAGTCTCGATTAGAGTGGTGCTGGAAAAGCACAGCAGATCAGGCAGCATCTGAGGTGCTTTTCCAGCACCACTCTAATCTAGACCCTGATAATTTATTATATACTCTCAACTCTCTACTTGATTAATCAGATCACAAGTCAACCCTTCACTTGTCATTCAAATGTTGACACTTTACTCACACCATCTGACACTTTTGATCACTTGCAGGGACTTATTATTCAGCCTGTCAATACTCCACTCACACAGTTTGTATTATCTTTTGACACTCTTAATTACCTGGAATTATCCATGCCATCATCTCTCTGCATACAAATTCTGATCTTCTGTTCTCCCAGTGATCGAAAAGTCCATGCCAATACTACAATCAAGAAAGCACACCAAATCTCTACTTCTTCAGAAGGCTAAGGAAATTTGGCATATCTACAATGAATCTTAGCAATTTTTATGGATGCAGCATAGAAAGCATCCTATCTGAATGCATCACAGGCGATATGGCAACTGCTCTACCCATAACCATAAGAAATTGCAAAGAGTTATGAACACAGCCCAGTCCATCAGGCAAACCAGCCTTCCTTTCATTGATTCCATCTATACTTCCTGTTGCTTTGGGAAGCAGCCAATGTCATCAAAGATCTCTCAGCAATTTTAGTGGCACTGATTCCACGGCAGAGCTGGTATTATGATGCATTGTGAGACACTTTGTCGGGAGGTCGAGAAGTATCAGTGGCCAGACAAACACAGTTAATATTTTTAGTTCCATTTGACTATTCTTCAGAACTGGCTTTCAGGCCTCTTCAGTTTCACCAATATTTCCAACTTTCTTATTTCAGATTTCCAACTTCTGAGCATTTATTTGAGGTGATCCACAATGTGCACACATGCAATGTGACTGTGCTGGTAAATTAAACAATTCTGTATTTTTGTTTTATTATTCAATTCTACTTGGATCAGAGGAACTTGTTGTCATATAGCAAAATTCAAACATGACCTTATTTTTAAAAAAAAATGCTTACCCAGAGGGCAAGGAATCTCCAGGCTTATTTGCCTGAATTATGCTTCTCATGCCCAGTTTAATGAGTTCCAGAATTGAAGTATCCTCTTAATGAATAAAACATTGTAAAGGAAAGACTTCGCGACTTATGGCAATCGCATTTGAAATGTCAAGAGAAACAAGTTAATTAAATTAATTTTTCCAAAGGTCCTATTGTAATATTATGGATCTACTTAAGCATTACTCTTCATATTTAAAAGACAAGTTTTCTGGAACTGAAGGTAGTGAATTATCCTGAATTTTAATAGAACACTATTAAGAAACATATTTAATCAACCAGTTTCAATTGGCATTTTGTATCACGTTTGTAGAACGATCTTCCGACTACTCAATGACATTTTTTTGTTCTTTTCTTTCAGAATCGTCCTATTTTCTTTATTTTTTAAATTTCAATTTGCCTGCTTTCTCCATCTCCAAAAGGTGGTCATTCATTATTAGTTATCATGTTTGAGCGTTACCGCTGTGTCTTAATATTGGCAGCATTTGCAACTATACTGTCAGTTGAACAGTAGCCTTTGGGTGAGACATAGGGTATATTGTCATTAATTCTTATCCTCCTTTCATTCAAAATCTAATATATTTTCCTACATGAAATCAGTTTATACAATCTAAAGATTAAATTCAGGAATCCCTGATTTGTGTCATTCCAGTTTTGCACCAGTATATTTTCACATTGATTTATTGGAGATGCTAACAGACATTTCTTAACTCACTCCATTTCTCAAAATATACCCTCCATCTAATTTTGCTTTCCATTCTCTACCATGATCCTTGCATCTCTTTTTGAAGGCAAGCGTTTTAATTCGTGCCTTTATTGAAATGCTAATGAAAACATCTCCAGTTTCAGTTCCAGCCTTTGAAATAAATCCCACTAATGAGAGAATATTTCTCCAGAGTCCCATTTGTAAAGGAAATGAAATAGGCTCGCCCATGAGTAAGTGGCATTGCCTCAGAGGAGGAAGCATTTAGACTCACTTCTTTTGTTGCTGAGGCTAGTGCCTGCACAGTGAATCTGAACGTTACATCATGCACTACATTTTGAATAAATGCTCCCGGGAAAGGTACTGGCCTAGTGGGAGTTCACAGAAGGAAACAACTAGTGCACTCCTCATGATTAGTCATCTATTCATTTTAATGGAGAGAAAATCATGGGAAGCAAGCCTGTGATTTTCTGAAGGGCACTCAAGCATGCATCTAGAATTAATCCTAACACAGGGTATGATGGCCTGGCCAGTCTAGTAAGAGATTAGCTTCAGTTCCTCTTTGGGCAGTAATGCAAAACAGGCAATGTCACGTTGGTAGCCTATTTTACATATCATCCAAATAATTTCATCACCCATCAGTTTAAAGCTCAGCATTTCATTTCCATTCATTCATGGGGTGTTGGCATCTTTGGCAATACTAGCAATTAGTCTTCACCCTGGAGTCTATGTGTGTATCCATGGTGCTGTTAAGAACAGTTTTCAGGATTTTGATCCTGTTTTAAAGGAAATGACCAACTTAATGAAGAAAGTAAGGTGTTAATTAAGCTGATGGGAGTTTATGAAAATAAAATGCACTGCATGCAGCATTTGAGTAAATGCCAAGGTACTAAAATGAAACATTGTAAAAAGAAGTATGGGACGTTTAGGAACCTCAGAGGTCACAATGAACAAAAACAAAATGTTTTGGCTTGCAATTTCACATGAGCTAACCCTATTTGACACAACCTAGTAAGTAATACATGCGTAAATGCCTACTAAAATGTATGTAATAGGAACTCAAATTTATCAATTCTGGAATTTAATTATACTGCTTTACAGTTAAATTGATCAAAACTCATCTCTTCCCTGGCTGAGCTGATAATGTAGCCACATAAATAATGCTTATCACGTTGAAAAACAATGAAGAAAAGATAAATAAATTGTGGAAAACAATACATTTTTTTGCTGAGCTAATTATTTAACAGCAAGCTCATTGCAAGGAATGCCTCACCCGACTCTGATTTGATCTTACAGCGTGAGACCCCCTTCAGCAGTGTTAGACATCTCTTGGAACACAAGAAAGTGGAAAAAGAACGGGCCATTAACCACTTGAACCTCTTCTGCTCCTGAAGTAGACCGTGGCTCATTTTCAACTTCGACACCATATTACTCCCATATCCCTTGATGTCTTTACTATCTAGAAATCTGTTGATCATTTTCTGGCTCAGCTCCACAACAAAACCTAATGTGCTCCTTGTGCAAGCGTATGTACGGTGTTGAAAACTACGTAATAGTGTGCAAAAGGGCAAGCCTGCCTTCAGAGAAAGTGACCCATACCTCCATGACAATACCGAGCTGCACTCCAGAATGAGAGATTTAGCCCATCTACCCTGCTGAGTCCTGTAGTTTGTATGTTTCAATGAGATAACTCTCATTCTTCCAATCTCTCCAGAATAAAGGCTCAATCTCATCAATCACCCCTTACTGGAAAATCCCATTACTCCAGGAATCAGGTTTGTTAATCTTTGTTGCCATGATGTGGAGGGGCCAGTGTTGGACTGGGGTGGACAAAGTTAAAAATCACAAGCCAGCTTATAGTCCTATAGCTACCTGATGAAGGAGCGGAACTCCAAAAGCTAGTACTTCCAAATAAACCTGTTGGACTAGAAGCTGGTGTTGTGTGATTTTTAATCTTCATTGCAATATCTCTGTGACAATTATATCTATCCCTAGCTTAAGGAAAGTAGTCCAGGTCTGGTCTCACCAAGGCTCTATGTGATTGGAACAAGACATTGTTGCTCCTGTAGTCAAATTCTCTTACAATTAAGATCAATATACCATTTGTCTTCCAAACTGTTTGCTGCACCCGCATTCAGTGAGACATGTGCCAATCCCTTTGGACATCAATACTCCTCAACCTCTCACTGTTTAACCCTAACCCTAAAAGCATTTCTGCTATCCTACTGCATATTTTTTCCTCATTGTGTTCCATCTGCCTTATTTTTTTCCACTCACATAACCTATCTAAATCTCCTTGATATCTCTTTTTTTGTCACCTCACAACTTACATTTGCACCGAGCCTTGGACACTGGTAACTATTTTGCCTGCTCATAAGAAAAATGTTTCTCTGTTTCACAGTGTCGTGTTGAAGGCCAAAGCAATTAGACATCAGAAGAGTTTTTTCCAAGTCCTGCATTATCATCACAAGAGATCTACTAGTCAAAAGTACCAGACATCAGAAAGACTGAGCTGATATGCAGATTTACAGAATAGGATATTTGCTATTGGGGAAAAAGAGTTAGGTCTTTTGATTCATTGAAGGATTACTGCAATCTTCCAGAATCCTTCTTTTGATTTTTTTAAAAATGATTGACATCTGATTAGTGGTAGGAGGAGAGGGATTTAAACCCTTAGATCTAGATAATTCTGGCCTGGAACTCTCTTTGTAAGTAACACTGTGCAGTCTGCATTTTAAAGCAGCTACTCAGAATTTCTGAATTAATTTGAAAAGGGCAAAGGAATCAGGATTAAAATTGGATGTGGAAAAGTGTGGTATGGTTTGATATTTGTACTTTACTAAGTATTGGTCTAAGCACATTGCAAATTGAAATTGGCACGGGGGATATTGATGTGGTAAAGCCTTCAGCCAAATTTACGCAAAATTGTCTATTCATTTTGTAAGTAAAAGTCAGCAATAGGTTCGTTAAGAGGTAGAGTGGACTGAACTAGGTTTCCCACTTTGGGAAGAATTATTAGTCCAAGCAGATTGTTCTGAAACAAATAATTCATCAGTCATAATGTTGAAGCATTTTATTCAACTAAAAGCATTGAAATTATGAAGAACATTCAGTCTTGTGTTGCTGTTGGCAAAACACCTGGAAACTTTTAAAAGATTTCCTAATATCCCACTGTGGAGAACAGAATGGGTTAATGCTTTGATGCTGCTTCAAGCCTGGAGCAGATGACTGGCCTGACAACTGTGCAGCTCTCATCTGTAACAACTTAGATAGGATCTATCAGGACTATCTATCTTAAGAAACAAAGGGCAAGTCAATAAGTTTATAGCTCAGTTTTAGACAGAAGTGAGGGATTTTAAACGTTTAGGCGGCTTACATTCTTGTTTTCTTCATCACTTTTTCTCTCAAATACAAGTAGTAACAGATTCATTTTATCATGCAAAAGTCAAAAAAAAATTTAAAATTTGATGGCTATTTTTAACATAACAAACATTAATACAGTGAAAAAAATGGCCTTGCTTACCCAATGGTTGAAATGCAGAGTTGCTTTCTTTGATTTAAGTTGAGCAGCATGGCCCAACATCAAAATTGCACTTATCCCAACTTCATTTGGGCCACTCCAATAAAGCTGTAAGGTTTCCTTGAGAGTTTTTACACTTAATTAATAATTCAATAACTAATAGTGTGTTTGAATTTACTTCCTGTTCAACTCAGACTTCTCATGATTTTATATCACTCTATTTCATTTATTGCATTTGAAATTGAACTTATAAACAAAAAATTACATTTCCATTTTAAAACAAATAACCACCAGCATGGTGGCTCAGTGGTTAGCACTGCTGCCTCACAGCATCAAGGTCCCAAGTTTGATTCCAGCCTTGGGTGACTGTCTGTGTGGAGTTTGCACATTTTCCCTGTGTCTGTGTGAGTTTTCCTTGGGTGCTCCGGTTTCCTCCCGCAGGTTAGGGAGAATTGGCCATGCTAAATTGCCCATAGTGTTAGGTGCATTAGTCAGAGGGAAAAGGGTCTGGGTGGGTTACTCTTTGGAGGATCAGGTATGGACTTGTCGGGCTGAGGGGCCTGTTTCCACATTGTAGGGAAACTAATCTAATCTATGATTAATGGGCAGCACCACAGATAACTTATTAGTGTTTTACCAATAAATGTAACGGCTTAGGTAAGAAATGCATCAAGGGTTGGTAATTGATACAGAATAGGAAGATAAAATAAGGGTGATCCCTAGTTTATGTTGAGCTGGATTGGTGAAGCCAACACTTTATTTAGAATCCCAAGCCAAGGAACGGATGGAAGTCACCTTGAGATTCCCGTTTCTAACTAGTTTCTAACGATATTTCTATGTGTATTTCTCAGGCGAGAACAGATCAAACTTTTTTCCTCAAGACATCTGCTGCCATTTGTGAGGCACAAATTTCATCCGATGATGCTGAGAGAGAGTTTATGGCAGCCATTAAATTATACAAAAGCTTCAGTTTTAGAGGATGAAGGAGTAAAACTGGAAAAGCAATTTAGTGGAGGTAATGAGAAATAACTGCTTTACCTTGTCTGGAGTGTAAACAAATCATCTGCAACCAAAGTTTAACACTGGTGAAGTGTGGATTCATGTTCATTTTAGGTCTGGAGTCTAATTCAACATTCTTCTCAATTTAGTTCTGAAGAAAGGTTACTAGACTCAAAATGATAACTTTGCTTTCTCTCCAACGATGCTGATGGACTTGCTGAGTTTCTCCAGCAACTTCTGTTTTCAATTCTTCTCAACTGTAAGGGGAGGAATCAGTTGTGGATAATTTGACACTTCTAAGGGAATCTGCTTGATTGCTCATCCATTTGAATTTAAAAAATACAGGATTTTCCAAACTTCTTCACAGGTGCAGGCTGCCCCAGGTTCCATTCTGAATTTGTTGTAGGACTTTACTTGACCAATTTGTGGTTCTCCCATTTCCCGGTCATTCATTCATTTTAAACACTAAGGCTCCACATTGGGACTTGACTCCATTGCACGTCAATTTTGTCCCATATGACTGCAGCTTGAAATAATATAAAAATATCATTTTGCATGGTTTAATGAAGTGTCTAATTACAATTAAATTTACATTGACATGATTATCACATATTAAATCATATATTATCACTTTGGTCTGCAATCAGCAACTATTAATGGGTCTGTTTAGATTAGTATGTCACCCCTCACCCCATAAATAAGGGTTCAAAGGTTAAATTGGTGCACCTATATAACTATATAACTATAAAATGCTCAAAAGCTCAAAGTGTATTATTCACCCATAAAATTATTTTCTCTGTAATTTGTCTTTCCATCAATAGAAAGTAAGATATCATCTTATTTTTAAAATGCATGCTTTCCTGAGAGTAATGATTAGGAAATGTGCTAAGCAAGATTTTCACCTGTGTAGCCTAGCTGTCAGTTGCTCCTGGTGTGGAGTGCAGGTGAATGAGGTGTGGAGTGAAACTAGGATGGCGAATACAGATGAACTGTCCATTACCTCAATGGCAATTAAGTATCCTGGAAATCACATAATGCAATATCATTATGCAATTTCTAAACACATTCACAGCAAAATCCTCTCTCTGATACTTAGAATTCCTACAAGCATTCAGCCCATCAAGCCCACACTGACTCTCTGAAGAGCATCCCACCCAATCCCTGTGTTTCTCTTGGTCAATCCACCTAACCTGTATGTGTTTGGATTGTGGGAGGAAACCAGAGCATACGATGGAAACCTACGCAGACACGGGAAGAATGTACAATCTCCACACAGACAGTTGCTCGAGGCTGAAATCGAACCCAGGTCCCTGGTGCTGTGAAGCAGCAGTAGTAATCACTGAGCCACCATACCATCTGGTGCATTTTAGTGCATTAATTTGGTTAATATCTCAGTTACACTACTTATACTGATTTCTTGATTACAGTGATGCTGAAATTCACTTCCATATTTACTTGCTCCCATCATATTTGTCTTTTGATCTTGCACAGATTGGTCAAGAGTCAGCAAGGTTTGCATCTCCCAAAGGATGGAAGGAAAAGTTAGAAAGGGCAAATGCATGCACTCCATGTACTTGTAGTCTTCAGTTGTGGTGCAGCTCGAGTCAAAAGCCTACTCATAATCCCCTTCTCGTACATGTGCTGTCAGATCAACCAGAAGAAATGGAGAAAAGGTGAAGAAAACCAGAAAATAAAACAATCACGTTATTTTAGTTCAGTACATGAAATCAGGTACCAACTGAAATCTATAATCACTTGCAATAAATGAGTCAAAATTAGTTTCACGTTGAGATTACTGCAGCTCATGATAGTTGGTTTTCATCTATATGTGATATTACCTAAAAGCAAAATATATAGAACATGTGAATGTTAATCTGCAAACAATGTATTTTTAAATTTTACCAATGGTACTCCAGGGCAAATAAAGGTTATTTGCAAAGGAAATATTGTTTTCAAAGGGTATTTTACGGCTTTGAAATGAATTGCTCTTCTCACTGTGTTTACACTGTTACCTACGCTGAGTGTAATGTGCTTAGTTCTATAATTAATAGGTCTGCAATTACAACCATTTAGACATCAAACAAGGGTTTAAAATTGTTTAAAATATGAGTATTGATAGATGTAATATAAACACTATTATATGCATGATAAATGTGAAGACAGATTTATGAATAGTTCAAACTGAGCTTTTAATGCATTAGACAAACTGCTTTAATGCTACAGGATGGTGTTAAAGAAACAAAGTCTTTCACCGGCTGATTGTTTAGCCTTAGGAAGGAACTTGAACCCAATAGGTATTGAATTACAGGAAAGGGTTTGTGTTGTTACACAGGCGCTGGAGTCTGTTCTTATTCATGAGAACATATGCTATAAGACCCCATGGTAACAATAATGCAAGTGAGAGAAGGTAAACTGAAAACAGAACTAATTAAAGACATTCATCAGATTCAAGTTGTTATGACTCCTTAGTTTACTCCCTATCAATATAGGATAAAGCAATGAGTTCGATTCTCAGGAGCGGTGTGATTATGAACACTCAGCAAGCGACAGTTTGCACCCGAAAAGGCCTGACAGTTCCATTAGTGGAGGCCCCTCTTTTTCACTCAATGTTCTTTATGAATATTATGAGTCATATCTTTATTTTCCCCAAACAATCAAAGTTAAAAGAGTTAACGTACTAAGGAAGTCTGCTTCTGTGCTCAAGATAATTAACATTGTGCTGTAAAATGAAATGCTACCATTTTGCGTTCCAAGCAACCCTTGCTGTGATAGAACAGAGGTGCAATAAAGCTCTGCTCCAATTCAGCTGCCCAGCTTCAGAGAAACACTCCATTCACAATTTCATTGCTCACATCAGCTATCCTTTGTGAGAAAATTGGATCTTTGCTGAAAATGGGCATGTGGAATCGTAGTCCGTGATGAATCTGGTGCTTTCAATGCAAGTACCATGCGAACCTCATGTTGTGGTTATTTGAATGATTGTTCCAAATGCTAAATACACTGCTGAGTGGGTGAACACCTCAGCAGTTTGTATGAAGCTTGCACCACCTAAAACTACCCTGTGTTACTTAAGGACAGTCTGTAACTCGGGGCTGTTGGTGATATAATAGTAGAAAAGGCGCTTTCTAGCTGAAGCAGCTGCTGAAAGACATAATGAGCAGGAGAAAAAGACTCACTAATGTGCAGAAAGACTGGGAAAGTGCTCCAAAGTTCTCAGGTATAGCACTGGATGCCTTGGTGCAGGACGTAAAGCGGATGAGAGATGTCTAAAAGAGGGAAAAGGAGCCTGTCATGGCAGAGTTTGTGAATGCTGTGAGGGAAGGTAACATTACGGTCAATATCAGTAGATGGCCCCTGAATAACGTTCTGTAAAAGATTCAGTCACAAAATCAGTGAATGCATCGTCAAATGTCATATCCTACCCGGTTGCACACACCTGTAATCTTTTTCAGCCGTAACTTATCATTAACATGAAAGTATAAAAATAGAAGCACATTACATATTGAATGGTGGAGCAGGCTCAAGGGCTGAACGGCTTCCTCCTGTTTCTACATTTCTAACCAGGAGCAGACCCTTCAGCCCTTTGAATCTGCTCCATGTTTAAATATAACCACGGCTGATTTCCTGCCTCAACACCATTTCTTGCCCACTCCTCATTCTCCTTGATTCCCAAAATGATTTAAAATTGATCTCAGTCTTAAATATGTTCAGCGATGAAGAATGCACAACAATCTTGGGTAGAAAATTCCAACGAGTCACAAGCCATGAGTGATTTTGTTTTTCTCAGCCCTCAATGATTAAGCCTTTTCCTGAGGCTGTGTATCTCCACTCTATGTTTCAGATTTTCCAGCCAAAGGAAACAACCTCTCAGTATTTATTCTGTCAAGTCCTTTTAGAATCTTGTATATTCCAATGAGATCAACTCTCATACTTCTAAACTCCAGAGAGTGGAGACTTAATTTACTTAGCTTCTGATCACAGGACAATACTCTCAGCTCAATGCACAATTTCTTTATTATTACCCCTTGCAGTGTAAATTTATTCTTCCATAAATATGGAGACCAATGTGCACAGCATTCCAGGTCTACTCTCTCTAAAGCCCTATATATTTGTAGAAAGATTTCCTTATTCTTGTATTTCCACAGCATTACAATAAATATAGGATATACAGTTTCCAGTCCTTTTTCAGTTCCTGGGATGTGGATGGGAGGTCAGCGTTTTATTGCCCATTCCCTAATTGATTGAGAGATAGTGGTGGTGAGCTGTCATCTTAGAATCATAGAATCACTACAGTGTGGAAGCAGGCTATTCAGCCCATCAGGTCCAAAGCAATCTGCCAAAGAGCATCCCACCCAGACACACTCTCCTACTCTATCCCTGTGACCCTTCCTTTAGTATGCTCAATCTACCTCACGTTTGGATTGTGGGAGGAAACTAGAGCACCCGGAGGAAACCCACGCAGACGCGGGGAGAATGTACAAACTCCACACAGACAGTTGCCCGAGGCTGGAATCGAACCTGGGCCCTTGGGGCAGTGAGGCATAATTTCCCTTTCATTAAGCTATTCTAACTGTAATTGATTCAATACTACAATAGGCTCTAACTTTTTCTCAGTAACAGCTAACTGGCTTATGATCACTGATGTTTTGTTTCCTTCCCTTTTTAAATAATGAATGAATGATTTTATTATCACATGTATTTTTCAATATGAGTACAATAAAATACAGTGAAAAGCTTTCATTTATCGCCACGATTCGGCATCGTTTTGAATAATTTAAGAATAAGGACAAATAGAAAAATATAGCTTAAAGAGAGTCCATCAGTCCCGCGGCAGCTTATCACCATCAACAACACCTGCCCAACCATTCTCCTCCACTGCTTCACCACTGTCTACATCAGACCTAACCAACATCGAAGTTACCGATGCTCAGGCTCCATCGTTCGCTGCTGGGTCATTACCCCTCGCTGTTACCTGCATTGGACTAACCAACATCGGAGTTGTGTCTCCACCTCATGATGTTTCTGTGATACCCTTCCAAATCTGAACTTTTTCAAACTGCAAACACTTTCTCCAGATGGGTTCTCTCTGAATCACAGTGTCGCCCAGCAACTTCCACACGTTGTAACAGAAACAGATCACCATCCTGCCATCACTATCATATTTATTTTATTGGTTAATAAGTTGTACTACCTGCTTTTTACTCTTTACTATAAATATGCTTTTGGGTACCCTGCCATGGTATTCCAAAACCTATGCAAAAGTCATGTTGAATCTGAATCTGTAGCTTGTGGCTCAGAAATTGGGATGGTTCTTAAGAACTCTAATATTTCAGTTGAGATCATTGTTAACATTCCCCCATTGATTATCATTATGTCATTATGAATATTTCATTGAACGTCAAAAGCTACAATTATCTCAGCAAGGGGTTCGGAATTCACAGTTTGATTGACAGCTTAGGGAAGCTATTAAATTATTAACTATTGCTGATGCGGTTTCCAAACAGAAGTTTGATTTATTTTATAAGTGATCAACCATTGAATGGAATATTCAATCCGCTGCTTTTTTTTCACCAACAAATGTGTAGGAAAGGGAGCACTTTCAGATTGCTAAACTTTTGTTTTACACTTCAGCATAGCTTCTGAATGCACACATGGTGAATATTAAGTGAGCGGATATCGACTTTGCCTGGAGAGCGTGAGAAACCACAAAGATTAGCTGGGAGCAGCTCAGTGTCACAGAGGGAGGCAAAACCAAGTGTGCTGGTGGGTCACAGGAAGCATGTGGGTGAGGAGCTAAGGGGGTCTGGCAACTTCTCAAAGAATCTGAATGAAGATTGAGTGAACCACAGCAGATCCTCTCACCAGCCCACCTTGGAATTTACCTACCTTGTGGTTACATCTGCTCTGCCTCCACAGTTGGTGAAGCCAGCTCTATAGTACACCCAGACAAAACCAAAACCAGGAATTGAAGGTCTGGCAGCATCCATGGAGAGAAAGCAGAATGGATGTTTCAACTCTGGTGACCCTTCTTCAGAACTGATTGTCACTAGGAAAAGATGGTGTATGTGCTGAAGACAGGGGTTCAGAAGGAGTGCTGGCTAAAGGAGTAAATGATAGGCGAAGATGGAACCCAGAGAGAGACAGAGCAGCAGTTAGGCAAGCAACTTCTTGTACACCCATTTGTGCCCAGAGTGAGGATTGTGTATTTTGAGATATTTTTTATAAGATGGGTTCTCTCGTGCCAACACGTCAATCCATACCAACCATTATGTCAGAGAAGCAGCTGGAGCAGACTGCTACAGCAGTAATTGAAGTTCCACAGCCTGCAAGCAGGTTTCATCTCCTTGAAGTTGCCAGTCACAAGCATCTAATGATTCCATGATGAACAGCTGTAGTCTTTCACCAGCTTTGCTGAGGCCTCTGTTGGCAGAAGTAGTAGAATTAGGAAGCATTCTGTGAAAGGCACTGTGGGTTTTTTATACTTGGGTGAGAGATCAATTTAAATCATTCTTGTGCCTTGAATTGAAGTACTTCTAATCTTGACACTTTGGTCTGAAATAATCTATCATGTTAGCACACTACTGCTCCTTTGTCATCGAAAAGAGAAAGAAAAAATCACTATAAAAAAGTAGAATGGTAAAAATTATAAAGAATATAAATAATAAGCATAGCCAAGTAGAATACGACAGAAGGAAATGTAAACATGCAATCTCCAGTTTCAAAATTATTTTACAAACTGCTAATCACAATGCTGCGCAATCTCAAATTGAGCTCCAGATGGTATTTCTGATGAATCTAGTTACAAATGTAATGTAGGTGAAGGTAAAACATCCAGATAGAAGTGTGGCTATTTTTTATTCATCCAAAGAATGTTGGGTTTGCTGGCTGGGCTAGGAGTTTTGCCCAACTCCAAATGAGGCCATAAGGTATAAGAGCTGAATTAGGCCATTCAGCCCACCAAGTCTGCTGTGCTATTAGAACATGGTTGATATGTTTCTCAACTCTATTTTCCTGCCCTTCCCCTGGCTCCTTTGATCTTTCTACTAATCAGGAGCCTCTCCATCTCTGTCTTATACAATCACTGACTTGGCCTCCACAGCATTCTGCAGCAATGAGTTCCACAGATTAACAAGCCTCTGGCTGAAAAAAATTCTTCCTCATCAAAGTTAGCAAGTCATTTTGCAGCTGCATAAACTTTAGTTAGGCCACATTCGGAGTATTATGTTCAGTTCTAGTCTGCACTCCATAGGAAGGATGTGCAGGATGTGGAGAGGGTGCAAAAGAGGTTGACCAGGATATTACCTGTATTGGAGTGTATTAGCTATGAGGAGAGTTTGGATAAACTCAGATTGGTTTCCCTCGAGGGTCAGAGGTTGACGGGCAATCTGATTAAATTATATAAAGATATAAGAGGCATGGATAATGTGGATAGTTGGAGCCTTCTTTCCCTTGATAGAAATGTCAAAAATAAGAAACATAGTTTAAGGTGAGAGAAAGTTTAAAGAAGATGTGCAGGCAGGTTCTTTACACAGAAGGTGGTAGGTGCCCGGAATACACTGCCAGGGGAGTAGCAGATACATGAGTAAAGTTTAACAGGGGTATTTAGACAGCCACAGGAACAGGCAGGGAATAGAAGGATGTGGAACATGTGCAAGCAGATGGATTAGTTTAGAATGGGACCATAAATGACACAGACATGGTGAATGGATCTGAATAATTCAGACAGGAATTTAAAGCAAGAAAATAACACGATAGAAAATGTATTATTCTAACCTTTTGAGAAGAAATCAGTTAGAAAATAATAAATGTATAAGTCAATAGCTTCATAAATAGGAGAAGTAAAGGACCTTTGCAGTTTAGTATTTTATTTTCTTCCGGAGTAGCAAGTCAAAGTAGGCCTATTACTAAGTAGTGATGTTCATGACCATCCTATCAAATAACTCATACTGACTGTCATCCCGGATTATGCTAGAAATTATTGTAACATTCAATTGAATATATTCACTATCCTCAAGCAGATTGACAGACAGTGAGTGAATCCATGTAAAATTGTAAAAGCTGTCCTGAGATTAATTTCTTTCACCCCCCATTGTTTACGGAAATACATGATATCCATCAAATTGTTTATGTTAGCTTCGCTTTGAATTGAATTGAATTTATTGTCACATGTACCGAGGCACAGTGAAAAGCTTTGTCTTACGAGCAACACAGGCAGATCACAGAGTTAAATAGCATAGATAAGTAAATAATAGGCAAACAGTGGCAAAAAGAAAAACACAGGTACATGCAAATGTTAAGAGTTTGTGAGTCCATTCAATATTCTAACAACTGTAGGGTAGAAACTGTTTCAAAACCAGCTGGTGCGTATGTTCAGACTTCTGTACCTTCTCCCTGATCGTAGAGGTTGTAGAAAAAAACATTGCCAGGGTGGGATGGGTCTTTGAGAATGCTGGCGGCCTTTCCTTGACAGAGGACCTGATAGTTGGATTCTATAGATGGGAGATTGGCCTTTGTGATTGTCTGGGCTGAATTCACCCCTCTCCGTAACTGTCTCCGATCTTGAATGGTACAGTTGCTATACCAGGTAGTGACAATGGGAAAAAAAATGACCTGGCAGTATTATCGTGAGATTATTAATCCAGAGGCCCAGGTTATGGACTTGGGCCATGGCATATGGTGGAATTTGAATTCAGTATTATCAAAAAGTCTGGAATTAAGATACTACTGATGACCTTGAGAACCAATATCGGAAAAATCCATGTAGTCCTTTAAGGAAGGAAATTGCTGTCCTTACCTGGTGCGGCCCATTTTGGGACTCCAGACTCACAGCAATGTGACTGATTGTTAGCTGTCCCTGGGCCTAGCCAGCAATGGCATGAACGTCACAAATGTTTTCACTCGCAAGGAGAATGCAGTATGAAATAATATCTGCTAGTGCAAATGGTTGAGTAGTGGCCTACTTAGCAGACCAGCATGAGGATAACTTACATGCTGTTTGTTACAGCAACACCACTCCTGCAGTTTGAGCAGTTCTCAACCATGCTGTTAAATGGTAATTGTATCAATGTGAAATGATTCAACATTAAGGCAAAGGTGGGAGAAAGCAGCTGAACCAAGTGCTGACAAGATGAATTTGTCTTTGTATCTGCCCTGCTGCTCTGAGACAGCTGTTGACAAAAATTGTTTTGCATATTCCGGAATCTGCTCATTGTTTTTCAAAACTGAATACTGTACACATAGCTTCACATCTCAATGTGAAACTTTCAGATAGATGTGAATCAAGAGGGGAAATACAAATCTGAGCCTTCTGTAATGCTGTTGAGAGTGTGGTGCTGAAAAGACACAGCAGGGCAGGCAGCATCCGAGGAGCAGGAGAATCGATATTTCAGGCATAAGCCCTTCATCAGGACATATAAATGACAAAAAGTAGTGGACCCAGCACCGATCCTTGTAGCACTCCACTGGTCACAGATCTTCAATCTGAACAGAAACCATCCACCACCACCTTCTGTTTTCTATCTTTGAGCCAGCTCTCCCATGGGGAACCTTGTCGAACGCCTCACTGAAGTCTATATAGATCACGTCTACTGCTCAGTGATGTGTGGTGAAGGAAGGAATTTACATAAGTTTAGGAACTAGGACAACTTTGTTGGTATAAGAAAATGCAAATATTATATTAGTTGTAATATTCCAGCACCACACTCTCAACTCTGATCTCCAGCGTCTGCAATCCTCACTCTCTCCTTCTGTAATGATGTTGGTTTTAAGTCATACTGATCCTTGCTCACTGCAGGTTTCATGAGTTTCACTTAACCTGGTCAGCTAAGACCAACGTTTCGGGCATAAGCCCTTCTTCAGGATTCTCCTGCTCCTTGGATGCTGCCTGACCTGCTGCGCTTTTCCAGCAACACATTTTTCAGCTCTGATCTCCAGCATCTCCAGTCCTCACTTTCTCCCAGCTAAGACCAACAGCAATTTTAAATCGTTACCTGTTCTTTTGAAAGCCATTTATAATCTGTAAAGTGTTCATTAGAGCCAGTCCACATATCCAAGTCAAGTGTGTGATGGATAACTCTTCACTTGCCTATGTTAGTACAATTGCATTTAAATGGTTTAACTGCATCCAGGACAAAACAGCCCACTTGGACAAAATATCCACTACCTTGAACATTCACTGCCTTCACCATTCGACACTTTGGCAGCAGTGTGTACCCATCTACAAGAAGCACTGTAGATATTTGTCCAATTTCTCTTTCCAAGCCTGAGTCTCTACTGTGTAGGAGGACAAGGGAAGCAGAATTATGAAAACACAACCAGCTGCAAATACCTCTTCAAGCCACACACTATTCTGACATGAAACCATATGGTTGATCCTTCACTGGCAGTTGATCAAAACTCCGGAACATTCCTTAATAGCACTGTGGGTGTACCTTCAATCCAAGGGTGACAGTGGTCAAGAGGTCTAATCACTTCATCATTTACAAGGGCAATTAGGGATGGGCAATAAATAAATGCTTCCATCCCATGGAGACATTTTTTCTTTAAAATGACACAGCGATTATTACAAGTAATATAATATTTGCATTTTCTTATACCAACGAAGTTGTCCTAGTTCCTAAACTTATGTAAATTCCTTCCTTCACACACATCGCTAAGCAGTAGACGTGATCTATATAGACTTCAGTAAGGCGTTTGACAAGGTTCCCCATGGGAGAACTGGCTCAAAGATAGAAGACAGAAGGTGGTGGTGGATGGTTTCTGTTCAGATTGAAGATCTGTGACCAGATGGAGTGTTACAAGGATCGGTGCTGGGTCCACTACTTTTTGTCATTTACAAAAATGATTTGGATGTGAACACAGGAGGTACAGTTAGTAAGTTTGCAGATGACACCAAAATTAGAGGCATAGTGGAGAGCTAAGAAGGTTATCTCAGATTACAACAGGATCTTGATCAGATGAGCCAATGGGTTGAGGATTGGCATATGGAGCTTAATTTAGATAAATGCGAGGTGTTGCATTTTGGAAGAGCAAATCAGCACAGGACTTATACACTTAATGGTAAGGTCCTGAGAAGTGTTGCTGAACAAAGAGACCTTGGAGTGCAGGTTCATAATTCCTTGAAAGTAGAGTCACAGGTAGATAGGATAGTGACAAAAGCATTTGGTATGCTTTCCTTTGTTGACCAGAACATTGGGTACAGGAGTTGGGAGGTCTTGTTGCAGATGTACAGGACATTGGTTAGGCTACTTTTGGAATATTGCTTGCAGTTCTGGTCTCCTTCCTATTGGAAGGGTGTTGTGAAACTTGAAAGGGTTCAGAAAACATTTAAAAGGAGGTTGCCAGGATTGAGCCAAGGGAGAGACTGAATAGGCTAGGACTGTTTTCATTGGTGCATCAGAGACTGAGGGGTCACCTTATAGAGGTTTATAAGATCATGAGGTGCATGGATAAGATAAATGGACAAGGTCTTTTCTCTGAGGTGGGGGAGTCCAGAACTAGAGGGCATAGGTTCAGGGTGAGAGGGGAAAGATATAAAAGAGACCTAAGGGGCAACCGTGTTACGCAAAGGGTGGTGCATGATGGAATGAGTTGACAGAGGAAGTAGTGGAGGCTGGTATAATTACAGGCATCTGGATGGGTATATGAATAGGAAGGGTTTAGAGGGATATGGGCCAAGTGCTGACAAATGAGACTAGATTAAGTTGGGATATCTGCTCATCATGGACAAGTTGGACCGAAGGGTATGTGTCCATGCTGTACATCTCTATGACTATGACTCTTATCTTCTTCAAGAAAAGTAAATAACTGGACATTCTAAAGCAGAACAAGGATATTTTTACTTAACAGATCCCTTCAAATACAAAGTAGATCTTTTGGTCCTGAGAGGGAGACCACAATTTTCTACCTCATAATCACTAATATTAATATTGTGTGTAGTCTGCATAGTTGGTTGAAGAAATTTTGTTTCTTGAAATCTTTTTTACATGGTTATCGTCAAAACAAGTTTTGAATGACAGGGCTAAATTTTCAGACAAGAGACTGAAAATCAGCAGCAGAGTTTAACTCATTAGTGTTCGGACAGCTATGTCTATCCATCTTGGCTAGATATCCTAAAGATCTGCAGTTAACTGAAGAACTAGCAACCTCGGTATTGTTGGTGGTATTGGTGACTACTACTATGGGGTACACCAAGAAGAAAATAATTCTACAGATGTACAGGACCTCACAATTAGTTATACAGTATCCAACAAGGGTATGGGTGGGCTAGTAGGCAAGGGTAGGCAGTCACCCAGGAGTAATGGATCAATGGTGCTGGAAGAGCACAGCAATTCAGGCAGCATCGAGGAGCTTCAGCAAAATCGATGTTTCAGGCAAAAGCCCTTCATCAGGAATAAAGGCAGAGAGCCTGAAGCGTGGAGAGATAAGCTAGGGGAGGGTGGTGGTGGGGAGAGAGTAGCAGAGAGTACAATGGGTCAGTGGGGGAGGAGATGAAGGTGATAGG
>NC_057715.1:8819716-8823728 GCF_004010195.1 Chiloscyllium plagiosum
GAAGTGGTGGCAGACACGGCAGTAGGGGTGGCGGAAGTCACTGAGCATGTGGCATCGGCGATGATGTGAGGGCCGGAAGTGGCTGTGGGAGTGGCCATGATGGGGGCGGAAGTGACATCATCAATCAGCGTGGGGGTGGCAGCTGCATCAGCCACGTGGCTAATAGCGTTTCTGAGGCCAGGGGAATCTTCTGGAATGTTTGAGGAGCGCTGGTTATGGAGTTGGGTGGATAAAAGTTTGTTGTACTTCCAGTTTTTGATGTTTGAGATGGAATTGAAATACTGTTCGTTGAGATTTTGGATTCTCCTAAGGATGTAGTACAAAGTGGGTCCTTTGCAATTCTGAGAGAGTGTGGCCCTCAGCTGAGGCAGGGCTGACTGTAGAGAGGTTAGGTGCCGGCGCATTGCTGCGAGCGTGGAGCGGAGGATCTTGAAGGAGAACTGTTGCTGGTGTTTTTGAATCTGTAGTCTGTACTGTTTGTCCTGTTCAGGTCCGAACGCTGCCGGTTTAAATGTGGTCCGGAGTCGGTGTGGGATGAGTTGGTTACGGAGGCAGGCACTGAGGAAGCAGATGTGGCTGTAGTAGCGGGTTTGTTTCACGACATGGTTGAAGAGCTTCAGTGACCATTGCCGTTGGAAGGCCTCCTCTTTGAACCAAAGAGTGCCAAATAGGCATGTTGCCAATGAACCCATTTGGAGGCTATCACATTCAATTGGCAGTTCCCTTGTGGCAGAATGCTTTTTCTGGTACAATGAGCTGCAGCATCGTTTTGCAAATAATGCAAGACTTGCTATATTTCCTTAGCTCAGAGGGATCAACAGACATGTGATTCTGCAGGCATAGGTAAAATAAAAAGAAACTATTATCACTGCACCTGAACCTGACGAGCCTGATGTAATTCCCTCCTTCCCCTGACCCATTATTCTGCTTCATCCATCTGGTGAACACCCCTGCTGTGATTCTATAATGCTGAAAATAACCCTATCCCTGGGATTAGGGGATATGGAGGAGGCCTTTGACGACACAGTGATGCCACGGTAATTGCTACTTTTGTCTCCTGATAGAAAGAGTGCATAGAAAAACCTTGAGTTTTGCCTCAGATTATCGGGCAGATCTTATTTCCTGAATGATTCATTCTGCCTTAAATTTGCTGTGTAGAAAATTTTCAATGCCAGATTGTTTTTTTCTCCTTAATACCGGTTAGGTCCTCCTCCCCCTACTCTCGATAATTTGAAAAGGAAGATGTCAGGATCATCTCAGTTGTTTCTGGTTCTATCATGTGTTAAGTAGATGTTTCCTGACAATGGAGATATATTTTTACATATCTTGTTACTTGTGAAAGGAAACTCAATTTTACTTTCAACTTTGTTTTGTCAATTTCTAGCTCATCAATATAGTGCAGAAATATCATTAATTTGTGCTCCCTTAAGATGACTACATGGGCAACCGTAGATATCACTGTCAGTGACAGTGTTTTAGGGCAGCATTGACACTACAGAACATCCTCAATTGACGAGATCCAATTAACTAAATAACCTCAATGTGGGACCAGAACAAGGTGACAATACTGAGTCCAGTATTACCAATCACTTTATATGGCGTAAAACTATCCATTTTCATGAGATAACTTGAGTGGAATTTTATTGGGACCTGAACGGTATGGGCTACAGCAAGATTTGTGGCAGAAATGAGAAAAGAAACAAGGAATGAAACTGAGTGAGGTTTATAAAATCATGAGACGCATAGTTAAGGTAAATAGCAAAGGTTATTTCCCTCGGATAGGGGAGTTCAAAACGAGAGGGCGTAGGTTTAAGGTGAGAGGGGAAAGATTTAAAAGGGACCTGAGGGGCAACTGTTTCACACAGAGGATGGTGCATAAATGGAATGAACTGCCAGAGGAAGGTAGAGGCATGGGTTGGACCAGAGGGTCTGTTTCTGTGCTGTATGACTCTATGACTCTGTAAACAGTTCATCTAGTCTTGACTAAGGTCCTGCAAATGACTCACATCTGAGATTAGTGCCAAAACTGGGACAGCTGTCTCACAGACTGATTAAACCTGACTTAGTCATACTCATGGAATCATTCCTTATATACAATGTCCCAGACAACATGATTACCAACCCTAGATATGTCCTATACCAGCAGCAGGTCAAGCCCAGAAGAGGTGGTGGCACAGTGAGATATATTCGGGAGGGAGATGACCTAGGGGTCTCCAAGATTGATTCTGGACCCCATAACACCTCATGACCCAACATGGTCAAGAAAACATCTTGCCGACTACTACATACCACACCCCACCCGTCTCCTCGATTGATGAATCAGTGTTGAACACCATTTGGAGGAATCACTGAGGATGGTAATGGCACAGAATTGACTGTGGCTTGGGACTTCAATGTCCACAATCAAGATTGGTAGGTCAGCTTCACCACAAACCAAAACGGTTGTGTCCCAAAGAACATAACTGCTAGGCTAGATTCCAACATCTTCAGTTTTTTTGTCTCTAACCAAGTTTGGGTTTGTGGCAATCCATGAGGGAAATACATACTTGAGGTCACCTTCACCAATCTACCTGCTGTAATGGTCAGTATTGCTAAGAGTTACCATTACACAGTCCTTGTGGAGGCAAAGTCCCACCTTCACCTGTGAATATTCTCCATTATATTGCCTCACAGACTTCGAACAGATCTAGCAACTCAAGTGCAGCACAGTGGACTATCAGCTATAGCTGTAACATACCTCAACACAATCTGCAACCTCATGGGTCAATATATTCTACACTCTACCATTATGATCAAGCCAGAGAATCATCCTTTGTTCAATGATGAGTGCAAGAGAGCATGCCAAGGACAGCACTAGGCATACCTACAAATGAGTTTCCAATGTGGTTCAGCTAACCAAAAAAATAGAACTGCTCACATGACGAACAGCATAAGTACCAAGTGGTTGAGAGAGCTATCAATTCTACAACCGGATCCTGCAGTCCTGCCACATCTGTTGTCAATGGTGGTAGACAATCAAGCAACTTACTGGAGAGGGAAGCTCCACAAATATCTTTAATAATGGGGAACCCAACACAACAGTGCAATAGAGAAGTCTGAAGAATTTGCAACAATCTCAAGTCGGAAGTCTGAAGCGAATGATTCATCTCAGTCTCCTACAGAGGTTCCTTATATATCAGCCAATTCAATTCCACATTACCAAGAAAAGGTTGGAGGCACTGGATATTTGGAAATGCGGTTTGCCCTGGGACAATTGGCAATAGTACTGAAGATATATTTTCCAGAATTTGCCACAATCCAGTTGATACCGTTTCAATACAGTTAAACCCTGGTATCTACCCAACAATGTGGAAATTTATCATATTTTGCTTGTAAAAAGCAGGACAGATCCAGCCCAGCCAATTATTGGCCCATACATTTATTTTTGATCATCAGTAGATGATGGAAGTTGATGTCAACAATGCTATCAAGCAGCACTTGGTTTGTAATAGCCTGCTATAAATGCTTAATTTGGTTTCCACCATGCCACTCAACTTGCGACTTCATGACAGCTCTTAATGCAAAGTGGAACAAAGGTGAGGTGAGACTGCTGCCCTGGTTTCAAGGTCACATTTAATCATGTTGTTGTGTCACCATTGAGTTATCAGAACATAGGGGCTGCTGTCTCATTAGAGAGAGAAGCGACTGGTGGTGATTTAACCTGAGGGCCACCAAACTTTAGGTGAGGGAAGAGACTGAGGAGGAGAGTCCTTCATGGTAACCTCAAACCAGTGATAGGAATTGAACGCATGCTGTTGGTATCCCACTGCTCTGTAAAACAATGGTCCAGCCAACTGAGCTAAACTGATTAAACCTGTGCCCACACCTCTTCCCTCACCTCCATTCAAGGCCCTAAAGGAGCCTTCCACATCCATCAATGTTTTACCTGCACATCCACTAATATCATTTATTGTATCCGTTGCTCCCGATGTGGTCTCCTCTACATCGGGGAGACTGGGCGCCTCCTAGCAGA
>NC_057715.1:8823860-8827052 GCF_004010195.1 Chiloscyllium plagiosum
GCCACCCTCCTCTAGCTTATCTCTCCACGCTTCAGGCTCTCTGCCTTTATTCCTGATGAAGGGCTTTTGCCCGAAACGTCGATTTTGCCTGTCCTCGGATTTTGCCTGTCCTCGGATGCTGTCTGAATTGCTGTGCTCTTCCAGCACCACTAATCCAGAATCTGGTTTCCAGCATCTGCAGTCATTGTTTTTACCTAAACTGATTCCCAGTCAAGTATGGCATCAAGGAGCCCTACAAAAAAACAGCATTAAGGAGAATCAGGGAGAAATCTCTCTGTTAATTGGAGTCAGCCCTAGCAAAAGGAAGGTTGTAGTTTTCTCAGGAATGTGACTTGAAAGAAGTTCTGGGATTTACATATTTCTGACTCGAAACCTGCAACCCATTCTAAAAGCTGAAAGATTTAACAGCAATCTAGGTTTGTTCAAATATCACATCAGCTGTATGACACTGTGATCTTCTGAAATAAATTCTGTGATCCTACTCCACGAGCTAACTGATGAAGGAACAGCACTCTGAAAGCTTGTACTTCCAAATAAACTTATTGGACTATAACATGGTGTTGTGTGATTTTTAACTTTGTCCATTCCAGTCCAACACTGGCACTTCCACATTATTGAAGATCAGTCATTTTAGCTCCAGGCCATCTCTACAATGTTCCTCAGCCTCATGTCCTTGGCTCAACCACTTTCTGCTGCTTCATCAATGGCCTCCCTTCCAGCATAAGGCCAAAAGTGCAGATGTCCACTCATGATTGCACATTGCTCAGCAGTATTTCTAACTCTAGAAATGTGGAACCAATCAGTATCAAAATGCAGTAAGACCTGGACAATATCCAAGCTGACAAATGCCAAGTAACATTCATGTCACATAAGTGACACCTTGGGGATGTGATGACTTTGTGATCTTATCACAGGATTGTTAATCCAGAGATGGCAGAATGTTCTGGGGATGCCAATTTGAATCCTACCAGGGCAGATGGTGGAATTTGAATTCAATAAAAATAAATCTAGGATTAAGAGTCTAATGATGACCATGAATCCGTTGTTGATTTTTGGAAAAAACCATCATTAATTTCTCTTTGGGAAGGAAACTGCCATCCTTACCTACATGTGATTCTAAACCTACATCAATGTGGTTGATTCTTAACTGCCCTCTTAACTGGAGTGTGATGGAATATTCTCCAGTTGCCTGGATGCATGCAGCTCCAAGAAACTTGACACCATCCAGGACAGAAACAATCCACAAACATTCACTCCTTTCACAACCGAGAATCAGTGGCAGCAGTGTGTACAATTGTGAAAATACATGGCAGAAATTCACTCCTGGATCGTTAGGAAGCATTCCAAATTCATGACTTTGATCATCTAGAAGAACAAAAACATAAAATGCGTGAATATCGCCAAGAATCACCCAAGTCATTCGCTATCCTGACCCTCAAAATATATCACCATTGTTTCAGTGTCATTGGGTCGAAATCCTAGAATTCCCTCCCAAACAGCATTGTGCATCTGCATACAGCAAATGGACTGTGGAGGTTTCAGAAGGTCAGGTCCCCACCAATTTCTCAAAGGCAACTGGGGATGGACAAAAAATGCTGCTCAGCCAAAATCCTATGAATAAATTCTTGAAAGTGAATCATGGGAGATGTCCAGCGATAACGTCAGAAACGTCGTTGTCTCTTTTATGCATTTGCTGAGCAGCGTTTCTCATGGGGCGGTGGCAAGTTACCAGTTAAGAGGGATTATTGCTTACTAACAACCTCCATCTCAGGGCATGCTCCATGCAAACCAGTCACATGCACCCCAAATCCGCAAACATTGGCATCCAACAAGTACCAACTATTAAGGTCCCTTTTGGCAAATCTCCAATCCACTTTGGCATCAGACACCTGTTGGCCTCTCTGTACTGATATGACATGTCTCTGAATGACTTGAACCATGCTACTATACTTCAATGCTGCACCTCAGAGTATATTGGAAACTATCATTGCAATACTGTTGCAAGGGCATTTTGGGCACAGGGTTGCACACCCAGCTGATAGGTTGAACCAGGCTGCATCTCAGTCCTCTTGGTTATTAGCATTCATGCACTTTGAACCCACCTGCAGGCTCAAGCATTCCTGTTGTGCCCGGCTCTGTCTTTTTATACATTATGTCATCAGCCAGAGTTACCAAGCTCACCTTGCTATTTAGCACAGACACAAAGCTAGGATATTTGTCATGGTTGTCAATCAAGTCAAGGTAGATAACCTTCAATAGCAGCCCCGGGACAGTAAATCATGGGCAACCTCTGGTATGGGCACAGGGATTTGGACACGGTCAGTCAGCCACTCAAGGCATTTAGAATCTGAATCCTTTCAGTGGGTCTTTCTAACATTTCAAGGACTGTTTTCCCCAGGATTGAGAGGTAATACGGGAGAAGAAGGTATCTGGCAATGCTACCATTGATGGTGAAGGTGTGGGTAATGTGGAGAGGTGTCCCCAGGTAATGAGTAGACAATGCAAAGGGCATGAGGGTTAACGACATGAGAGGATTGTGTGGGTGGGATGGAGTGGGGGAAGATTTACACATCTCTGTGAGAATGGGGAAACATGAGCCTTGATCAGAGGTGAGTATAGAAACAGAGTTAGAGAGAATGTGATGTGGTAAACAGCACTGATATTGACAGATCTGGTGCCTAATAGCTTCTTAAATATGGTGCTTGTGCCTGGGCCTGGGATATTAAAATCATAGAATCCTTACCACGGAGGGAGAGGCCATTCAGCCCATTGAATGCACTGCTACCTAGATTACACCTCCTCCCATCCTGTCCCCTGTAAAAGCGCAATCCCATATTCCCAATTCCTTCGCTTTCGCCGCATCTGCTCCCAGGAGGACCAATTCCAGTACCGAACAACCCAGAATGCTTCCTTCTTCAAAGACCGCAATTTCCCCTCAGACGTGGTTGATGATGCTCTCAACCACATCTCCTCCACTTCCCGCACCTCTGCCCTTGAACCCCGCCCCTCCAATCGCCACCAGGACAGAACCCCATTGGTCTTCACCTACCACCCCACCAACCTCCAGATACGTCGTATCATCCGTCGTCATTTCCGCCACCTCCAAACAGACCCCACCACCAGGGAAATATTTCCCTCCCCTCCCCTATCAGCGTTCCGGAAAGACCACTCCCTCCGCGACTCCCTCGTCAG
>NC_057715.1:8827228-8839568 GCF_004010195.1 Chiloscyllium plagiosum
TAGGAGAAAGTGAGGACTGCAGATGCTGGGGATCAGAGCTTAAAAATGTGTTGCTGGAAAAGCGCAGCAGGTCAGGCAGCATCAACGGAGCAGGAAATCCCAACCCTCGGACTCAGCAATGCCTTCTTGACCTGCAATCTTCTTCCCGACCTCTCCGCCCCCACCCCCTCTCCGGCCTATCACCTTCACCTTAACCTTCTTCCACCTATCACATTCCCAACACCCCTCCCCCAAGTCCCTCCTCCCTACCTTTTATCTTAGCCTGCTTGGCACACCCTCCTCATTCCTGAAGGAGGGCTTATGCCCGAAACATCGATTCTCCTGTTCCCTTTGATGCTGCCTGACCTGCTGCGCTTTTCCAGCAACACATTTTTAAGCTCTGATCTCCAGCATCTGCAGTCCTCACTTTCTCTTACTTCTACTTTACTAAGTTATCGCTTGGTTGTAAGAGCAAGAGTGAAAATGGTTCCCATTAGACTCACCTTTGATGACAATGAATGTCTAAGCCCAAGCAGGAGAAACTGAGACCTGCCTGCCTTTTGGCAGAAATAATCTGTTCAGTTCTGTTTGTGGGGACCTATACATTTCAATTGCTTTTGCTGTCTTTCATCCAGAGGTAGGTACTGGTAAGGGATGAGAAGTGATGTACGAACCAGATGTTTGGTCATACTCTTCTGCGTTGACCATGCTTTTGGCAGCAGAGTTGTCATATCCACCATTATTCTCGGTTAGCACAAATCATGAGGTCTCTGAATAGCTCTGTTGTGATTACCACTTCTTAGACCATGAGATTTCCTCAGGGAGGAAATGTGCAAGGAATGTTTCAATTGTTTCTGCTGTGTTTGCCATCTGCACTAAGGTACCCTCTGCAGATGTCACCGTTATTGGTTGCTGAATAATGGCAATCTGAAGAGCAGACATGATCAGGGCAATTTTTAACCTGACCTGCCCAGTGGGGAAACTGATAAGATTGGATTAGACACACATATTGCATCCTGCCTGATTTAACTTTTCAATGATTGATGAAATCATCAAATTTTGATCTACGGAAGGAAACAATTGGGCCAATCATGCTTCTGTTAGCAGGCTACACAACTTAGTCCTAACCCTCTCTTTGTTTATCCTTATAACTCTCCAAATACTCTTCAAGTATGAATATTGATTTTGGATCTTCCTGTGGAATCTGATTCCACCATTCTTTCAACCAGTGGATTCCATATATCAAAAACTGCCTGTGTGAGGAATTTTGTTGCATTTCTCCCTCTGATTTTTCTGGTTTCCCCATTTGGGACAGGGCTGTGGAGTGTCTTTCTTTGTTCACAGAGGCTGGTGAGTCTTCAGGGCCATCATCTTCAATAAATAGTGGACGCCGAATCTTCGACTATTTTTAAGACAGATGTGGATAAGACCATAAGACATAGGAGTTGAAGTAAGGCCATTCAGCCCATCGAGCCCACTCTGCCATTTAATCATGGCAGATGGGCATTTCAACTCCACTTACCTGCACTCTTCCCATAACCTTTAATTCCTTGCAAGATCAAGAGTTTATCGGTGTTGGAGATGGTCGGAGATGGTCCAGGTGACACCTCCCTCCCCTTCCTGGACCTCGCCATCTCCATTAGTGAAGACCGACTTGACACTGACATTTTTTACAAACCCACCGACTCCCACAGCTACCTGGATTACACCTCTTCCCACCATACCTCCTGCAAAAATGCCATCCCATATTCCCAATTCCTCCACCTCTGCCGTATCTGCTCCCAGGAGGACCAGTTCCACCACAGAACACACCAGATGGCCTCCTTCTTTAGAGACCGCAATTTCCCTTCTCACATGGTTGAAGATGGCCTCCAACGCATCTCGTCCACATCCTGCCCCTCCGCCCTCAGACCCCACCCCTCCAACTCTAACAAGGACAGAATACCCCTGGTGTTCACCTTCCACCCTACCAACCTTCACATAAATCGCATCATCCGACGACATTTCTGCCACCTCCAAATGGACCCCACCACCAGGGATATATTTCCCTCCCCACCCCTTTCCGCCTTCCGCAAAGACCATTCCCTCCGTGACTACCTGGTCAGGTCCACGCCCCCCAACAACCCACCCTCCTTTCCTGTCACCCTCCCTTGCCACCACAGGAATTGCAAAACCTGCGCCCACACCTCCTCCCCTCACCTCCATTCAATGCCCCAAAGGAGCTTTCCACATCCATCAAAGTTTCACCTACACACCTACCAATGTCATTCATTATATCCGTTGCTCCCGATGTGGTCTCTACTACATTGGGGAGACTGGACGCCTCCTAGCAGAGCACTTTAGCAAACATCTCCGGGGCATCCGCACCAATCAACCATACCGTCCTGTGGCCCAACATTTCAACTCCCTCTCCCACTCTGCCGAGGACATGCAGGTCCTGGGTCTCCTCCACCGCTGCTCCCTCACCACGTGACGCTTGGAGGAAGAACGCCTCATCTTCTGCCTTGGAACACTTCAATCCCAGGGCATCAATGTGTATTTCATTTCCCTTTTCCCCACCTCACCTCAGCTCCAGACCTAGTGTACTCTCTGCTACTTTCTCCCCACCCCCACCCCCTCTCACTTATCTCTCCACTCTGCAGGCACCCTGCCTCTATTCCTGATGAAGGGCTTTTGCCCGAAACGTTGATTTTCCTGCTCCTCGGATGCTGCCTGATCTGCTGTGCTTTTCCAACACCACTCTAATCTAGACTCTGTTTTCCAGCATCTGCAGTTCTTGTTTTTACCAAATTGCCACGAGTGTTAGGTGCATTTGTCTGAGGGTGGGGGTGGGTTGCTCTTCGGAGAGTCGGTGTGGACTTGTTGTTCCGAAGGGCCTGTTTCCACAATGTAGGGAATCTAATAACACGTTTTCATACATTCCTTCATAAAACCGCAGTTCAGTTGTATCCAAATTTAAAAACAATCCTTTCAAAACCATTACTGCATTCTCACACCTTTGTTTACCTCTGAATAAGTGTGGCATACAGAACAATACCATCCCCATCATGTCTCCACGAAATATGATAATATTAATCAGCCCTTACCAACCATCTCCTGGACCTGAATAGATTAAGTACCTGTTAAATACCTTTTAACTGGGCCATTATCCCTTTAAGAAACTGACAAAACAGAGCTTGCATGAAATTGCATGAATGAATGGAACTGGTGCCAACAAATAGTAAATAAATCTCACCACCGCTGCAGTAATCACATTAATATCCTTTATTCTTTTATTACAATATCTAACTTATTTAGAGCATATAGGCCTAGCATTTTTACTAATACTTACTCATTTTAAAGACAAACATGCCAACACCTCCTAATTATGCAGGCAGGCTGGACAGACATCCCATCAGAAGTAACAGGTTGCATTTAACATGTTTCAACACATCTCCTGTCTCCCAGGACAGAAGCCCTTCAAATCTTTGTGTAGATTAGATTAGATTCCCTACAGTATGGAAACAGGCCCTTTGGCCCAACAAGTCCACACCGACCCTCCGAAGAATAACCCACCCAGATCCATTCCCCATATTTATCCTTGACTAATGCACCTAACACTGGGCAATTTAGTATGACCAATTCACCTAACTGCACATCTTTGGATTGTGGGACAAAACTGGAGCATCTGGAGGAAACCCACGCAGACACAGGGAGAATGTGCAAACTCCACACACATAGTCACCCAAGGGTGGAATCAAACCCAGGTCCCTGGCACTGTGAGGCAGTAGTGCTAACCACTGAGCCACTGTGCCACCCCATTGCAACTGCAAGCACACGGTCACTTTACATAAGGAATTAGAGTCACTTCAGATTTTGTGCTAATAACTGAGTTGAATTTAAACTGTCATGTAATCTATTGAATTTAAATGTCATGTAATCTAACTTGCATTAAAGGCCAGAAGAGCATTTGTGTAGTTGTTGCTTGCAGTGCTTCAGACAATAACAATTTACTCCTTTGCAACTGGTCAAAACTGTATGGTTTGTTTCATGAACTGTGTAAATTGTATGTGTATTATAGGTTTAAAAAAACTAACAATATAGTAATATAATTTTAATATATCTAAGAACTGTATATAAAGGGGCTCGTGTGAGAATGATATCTCAGGATTCTACTGCTTCCTTGAATTTGGGCTGTGATTGCTGAATAACAAGGGTATTTTTACCCCGCACTGATTTTGGTCGTTATTTGAACATGATCCCATAACGTCCTGAAGTCATTTGAATGGCATCGCAAAGCTGAGATAATTTTACAGACTAATGAGAGGAACCTTGTATCTTCTCACTTCTGTGGAACCTAAAGGCTTCCAGCTGAAAGAAAATAAAACTTCCAGTTATGTTGCACCATTCATGAATATGGGTTCCTAATTTGCAGTGTAGACACTGTTGTAATATCAGCCAATTATGCACACCAAGTTCCCACAAACCATATTGAAATAGTGGCAAAAAATACCTTTTGTGTGATGTTTATTGAAGGATAAGTATTAACTGGGAGACCATGGGGATAACTCAGTTAGGCAAAAGTAGGTACTGCAGATGCTGTAGATTAGAGATAAGATTTGAGTAGTGCTGGAAAAGCACAGCAGGTCAGGCATCATCGGAGGAGCAGGAAAATCAACATTTTGGACAAAAGCCCTTTTTCAGGAATGACAGGAATGATTCCTGATGAAGGGCTTTTGCCCAAAACATTGATTTTCCTGCTCCTCCGATGGTGCCTGACCTACTGTGCTTTTCCAGCACCACTCTAACCTTGGATAACTCAGTTACTCTTCTTCTTCAAAATTGAACACCTCAGGGAACTCTGACATGTGGGAGCACGCCTCCTATTCTGTTCAAGGTAAAATCTCCAAGAAACTGCACCTTTGCTCAGCTGAGCCAAACTGTGTCTGTACTCCATAGTTCAGTGGAGAACTATTGCAAGAAAACAATTTCACGAAAGTTTACAACAGTACCAGAGTCCTTCTGTCTCTGATACTTCCTCCTGTGCATTGGTGTCATGATTAGCACTGTGTTATGTCCACTGTTTGAGCATTCTGAAATTTGGGGGCATAGTCTCAAGTTTAGGATCAGACCATTCAGGACAGATGTTCGGAGGCACTTTTATACCACAGCAGTGGATGCTAGATCACTAGTTACTGTTAGATCTGAGATAAATAAATGTTTGTTAAGCAAACGCATTAGGGGATATGAGCCAAAGACAGATATATGGAGTTACGTCAAAAGTACAAAAGGGTAACTCGGGAGAGAATGGGACCCCTCAAAGATCATCAAGGCGACCTTTGTATGGAGCCGCAGAAAATGGGGGTGATACTAAATGAGTATTTTGCATCAGTATTTACAGTGGAAAAGGATATGGAAGATATAGAATGTAGGGAAATAGAAGATCTGAAATGCCGGGAAATAGATGGTGACATTTTGCAAAATGTCCATATTACAGAGGAGGAAGAGCTGGATGTCTTGAAATGGGTAAAAGTGGATAATTCCCCAGAACCTGATCAGGTGTATCTTAGAACTCTGTGGGAAGCTAGGGAAGTGATTGATGGGCTTCTTGCTGAGATATTTGTATCATCGATAATCACAGGTGAGGTGCCGGAAGACTGGAGGTTGGCTAACGTGGTGCCACTGTTTAAGAAGGGTGGTAAGGACAAGCCAGGGAACTACAGACCAGTGAGCCTGACGTCGGTGGTGGGCAAGTTGTTGGAGGGAATTCTGAGGGACAGAATGTATATGTATTCAGAAAGGCAAGGACTGTTTTGGGATAGTCAACATGGCTTTGTGTGTGGGAAATCATGTCTCACAAACTTGATTGAGTTTTTTGAAGAAGTAACAAAGAGGATTGATGAGGGCAGAGTGGTAGATGTGATCTATATGGACTCCAGTAAGGCGTTCGATGAGGTTCCCCATGGGAGACTGGTTAGCAAGGTTAGATCTCACGGAATACAGGGAGAACTAGCCATTTGGATACAGAACTGGCTCAAAGGTAGAAGAAGAGGATGGTGGTGGAGGGTTGTTTTTCAGACTGAAGGCCTGTAACCAGTGGAGTGCCACAAGGATCAGTGCTCTATTTTTCATAATTTATATAAATGATTTTAATGTGAACATAAGAGGTATATTTAGTAAGTTTGCAGATGACACCAAAATTGGAGGTGTAGTGGACAGCAAAGAAGGTTATCTCAAATTACAGTGGGATCTTGATCAGATGAGCCAATGGGCTGAGAAGTGACAGAGGGAGTTTTATTCAGATAAATGCGAGGTGCTGCATTTTGGGAAAGCAAATCTTAGCAGGACTTATACATTTAATGGTAAGATCCGAGGGAGTGTTGCTGAACAAAGAGACATTGGAGTGCAGGTTCATAGCTCCTTGAAAGTGGAGTCACAGGTAGATAGGATATTGAAGAATGCGTTTGATATGCTTTCCTTTATTGGTCAGAGTCTCGAGTACAGGAGTTGAGAGGTCATGTTGCGGCTGTACAGGACATTGGTTAGAGAGGTTTACAAAATTATGAGGAGCATGGACAGGATAAATAGACAAAGTCTTTTCCCTGGGGTGGGGTGTCCAGAACTAGAGGGCATAGGTTTAGGGTGTGAGGGGAAAGATGTAAAAGAGACCTGAGGGGTAACTTTTTCATGCAGAAGGTGGTACGTGTATGGAATGAGCTGCCAGACGAAGTGGTGGAGGCTGATACAATTGCAACATTTGAGAGGCATTTGGATGGGTATATGAATAGGAAGGGTTTGGAAGGATATGGGCCGGGTGTTGGCAGGTGGGACTGGATTAGGTTGGGATATCTGGTCAGCATGGACAAGTTGGACTGAAGGGTCTGTTTCCGTACTGTACATCTCTATGACTATGACTCAAAGATTAGCCATTAAAACTCATTGAATGGCGGAACAGGTTGGAGGGGGTGAATATCCTATTGCTCCAAACTAGGGAGCCAGCAATATTAGTAAGTCAATAGCAAAAAACATAAAATGAAATTAGAAGAAAGATATTTATCTGGAGATTGGTGCGAATGTGGAACTCACTAAAGCAGGGTTTGTTGAGTTTAACAGTTGTATTTAGGGGAAACTAAATAAGGATATGTTAGAGAAGTGAATAGAAGGTCATGCTGATTGAACAAGGTGAGGAGCTGTGAGTGGTGACTGGAATGGTGCAGAAGTAACAGCCTGAACTGGTTGGGCTGACTGACAAGTTGCTGTGCTGTATATTCTGTGTCATTCTACAACATTATGTATTTTACTGACAGCAAATATGGAAAGAATCAAAGTAGCTACAACGTTGAAAGATACCGTAAATCTCATCAGGCATTAAATGGTTGCAAACCCTTATTTAACTAATGGAAATATGATTCACTAAACCCACTGGCATTTACTAAACTTCAAAAGATGTCTCAAATAGACAGACAAGGCTCGAGTTTTACTTGCCCTCCCCAGCCCTGGGCAGAAATGTGATGTCACGGATCATCTGCACTTTACACAAACTGACTGATTTCCATTTCCAATGAAATCCAATTTAAGACAGTAAGTTCAAAATGATCTTTTCCTCATTATTAATGCTCCCTCCTGAAAAAGAATCATATTTGGGGAGTTCGAACAATAGCAGGCCTTCAAGGAACATGAAATCGGTATACGCTACCAAATATTTTGTGTAGCTATATATAAATATATAAATATGGATGCACCTACACAAGTGCAGAACTATCTACTCATCTCTGATTTCAGTAAAGGATAATGAGAGAAGTGTACCCCTACCCAATATCGCCTGATGTTGAAATCAATGGAAAGGTCAATTATACATGATTGGATGTGATTGACCACAGGCAGCTAATTCTATATCACCCATTTAGTACTGTTTCGCAAAGTTAAAACTGTCTTCACTGATTGTTTAAAAGTTCCATTCTAATCTGATGTTATTGAAAAGAAAATCTATTATTTCAGTGGAGAACTATTGCAAGATAACTATTTCACTGAAGTTTACAAACAGTATCATTAACCATAGAAGTGAAACTCAAACAGCAAGCCTTTAACAAAGTCTAACATTTAAATCATTTCTGAAAACCTAATGTGATTTAAGCTTTAAATTATGACGGAAGACAGTGAAATAAATTTTTAATTGTCTCATTTCGTATATTCTCACTGACACTTGATGTCAAAGAACTTGTGCTAAATTC
Source organism: Chiloscyllium plagiosum (assembly GCF_004010195.1). Taxonomy (NCBI): domain Eukaryota; kingdom Metazoa; phylum Chordata; class Chondrichthyes; order Orectolobiformes; family Hemiscylliidae; genus Chiloscyllium; species Chiloscyllium plagiosum. Next base: position 8,835,418 of record NC_057715.1, read on the forward strand.
TCCCTCTATTGCTAATAATGCTGCTCATATTTTGCAATATAAAACCTGACTTTCTTTCAGCAAGTAACCATGCCATATCATCAGATAATGAATATTGGTGTCTATTTGAGCTTTTCAATTTCAATTTCTTTAACAAAATCAATAAGAAGAGATTAAACAGACTATATTTACCATTTCAGAAACTGACCACTTCTGATCATTTTCATGTCCTTTGAATTAATGTGTAAGGGCTTCAGAAAATCATTCTTTTGAAGCTGATCATATTATTACACTAAATGGAGAACATTAACATGTAAACTGGATTCACATTTGGGTACCTGCTATTATTAATTAACACTGTTGAGAGTGACTGAAATGTATTTATATGCATATCTAGGAAAAACTGCCGATTAATCTGTTCCATTTTCACATTGAGACAAACACATGACAGTAGATAGTACTTGTTGTCAGTTAATTTACATAAACTTTACATTTTAATTGGGAAGTGTGACATTTCTGGTTGACACTTATACATATAACAATTGACAGTATGAAAGCAAGTTGTGTAAAAATGGGCCAAAGTTGAATAGTTTATTTACAAATGACTAAACTTTTAGTTTATCCCTATAAGAAAACTCCAAACAAGCATTAACACAGTATTGCCACCTGGATGCAGCATTTTATAAAACCTGGTTTAGTTTGATTGATAAGTAGCTGAATAACAATGCAGAGAAAAATTGTTTCCTTTTATACTTCATTTACTAACATGCCCCATCCTTTACTATCAATCCCAGACCAAGGTATCTTGCAGACATTCCTGTCGCTGCAATTAATAAAGATTATTTGAAGCTGCGTTGAACAGCAATGGTCCATAAGACAAATGTTAATCTGAATGATATGATGTTCATTCATGTTTTTGAGAAACTGCAGGCACTGAAATGTTCTACCATATAAAACTCAAATTCAATTCAAGAAAAATCAAAAAAACTTCCACCCACTTTCTCCCACCTTTGCCTTAATGTTAGAATCACTTCGCATTGATATTATTGCCATTGAACAGCATGTTTAAGAATTGAAGGAATGGTGTAGCTGTAACAAACAGCAAGTAATTCATCCTCATGCTGGTCTGCTAAGTATGCCGCTATTCAATTGTTTGTACCAACACATATTGCTTCATATTGCATTCTCCTTGCAAGTGAAAACATTTATGATGTACATGGCATTGCTGGCCAGGCTCAGGGACAACTAAACACCAGTCACATTGCTGTGGGTCTGGAGTCCCAAAATGGCCGGACTAGGTAAGGTCGGTATGTACCTTTCCTGAAGGACAGTGGCGAAGTAGATGGGGTTTTCTGATAAGTCAAAGTCAAAGCAAAGCTACCATCAACAATTTGATGGATATCATGTATTTCCCTAATCAACAGGAGGTGAGAGAAATTAAACCCATAGTGACTTTTACAATTTTTCACTGATTCACTCACTGTCTGTCAATCTATATGTGGATATTGAATATTTAACTGAATGTTAGAATAGGTTCTAGCATAATCTGGGGTGACAGTCAGTATGATTCATTCAATAGGATGGTCACGAACATTACTACTTCGTAATAGGTCTGCTTCTCATTTCTTTGACTTGCTACTCCAGAAAAAAGTGAAATGACTAAATTGCAAAGGTCATTTACTTCTCATATTTGTCAGTCTATTGACTTATATATTCATTATTTGCTAATTGATTTCTTCTCTAAAGGTTAAAATGATACATTTTCAATCGTGTAATTTTATTGCTTTAAATTCCTGAGTGAATCATTCTAACACAATCATTTATAAACTTAGATATTTTCAGTACCAGAGGAAATCACTAAGTTCACTCTGTTTGCAATAGTTGAAAATATATTTTCAGCATCTGGCAGTAATTTGCTTTTATATTACAAAAATAGATCCACAGTTTTGGATCCATCCCCATAGCCCTTACATCTTCTACTGCTTGAAGTTTGGACCTAGAAAATGCAATGGTGTTGACCTAAATGATTCCCTCAACCCTATTTGCTGAAGCAGAGGGCACAATCTCGTTTTATTCATGCGATCAGAATCCTTCGTCATTTTAAATGGGTTAATGACTGCCTTAAAATAGTGCCAACAGGAATTGAATGCAGACATAATAAGCCATGCACTAAAATATTCCACAAAGTGAATTAAACCCCAATTTATTAATGATGGTTGGATTTTACTTCCAAAAGTTAGTGTTGTCAGTACAATGTGCCTTTTGAAATCTGATTTAGTAATGGGCATTGGACAATATTTTTGCTGTCATATATTGATACAGCAGAATACATTATAGGTAGTATTCATCCAAAATGTGGATTCCCAGACAAAAACAGAAATTGCTGGACAAGCTAAGCAGGCCTGGCAGCATCTGAGGAGAGAAATCAGGGTTAACGTTTCGGATCGTCTGAGTCTTCTTCAGAATTGCTGCCAGACCTGTTGAGCTTACCCAGCAATTTCTGTTTTTTGTCCCTGATTTACAACATCCACAGTTCTTTCAGTTTTTATGTAGACTTCCCAGCTTTGCTTTCTGAGAGAGTTAAAATAATGCAATAATGTAAATCCCACAAATTTGCCCAGGGACTAGAGTGGTCCATTGCAATCACGTTGGCAGAACATCAGTGACTGGATACACATTGAAACAGAGTTTCTACTGAAGATACAATAGCTAATCAGGACAGCGTCAGTGGAAATATTCCAGTGAAGGATGTGAACACTGGGAAAAACAATGCATAGACATTGCTATGTTCCAAGCCCAATATCAGCCAAAGATTAAGCCCCTAGCTTTATTGTTATTTAGTCAAGTCATCAACATTTGTCATGCCTCCAAATCAGTTTGACCATTTTGAGAAAATAGCTATCAATATGTTAGTTTTCCAGGTTGTGGCTAGCCCCCTACGTTTTTGTTCATTTTTTTCTTCCCCCCATAAGTCTTGGAAGAGAGATAGAATGAATGAAGTACAATAGAATTGAAGAAACGCTATTTCTATTTCTTGCTTCACAGCAATTATTTTTACAAGTTTTATATATTTTTTAAAAATCTCACTGCCTGCCAAGGTATCCTGACAGGAGCAAACACAATTTCTGTTACAGTAATTGTGAAATAATTTTAGCAAGGAAGTCGAGAATAGTCATCAGGCCCACCTGCCCATACCTTTTCTCTATTCATTTCTTGGCCATTAGTATCACAAGCTCAGCAACATTTGTCGTCCATCTCAAATTGCTGGAAATCTGAAATTACAAAAAGGGATACCATGCTGAAACATTTCAGCAGGTCTGCCAGCACCTGCAGAGAAAGAAACAGAGTTAGTATTTGCATCTGATATAACTCCTCTTTGAACTGTTCATTTTATGAACACAGCCCAGTTCATCACGCACACTAATCTTCCATCCATTGACTTTATCTCTACTTCTTGCTGCATCGGGTGGGCAATCAACATAATCAAAGATGTCTCCCACCCGAGTTATACTCCCTTCCTCTCTCTTCTATCATGTAGAAGCTGTAATGGTTTGCATGCACATCCAAACAGTTTCAAGGACAGCTTTTAACCTGCTGTTATCAGACTTTTGAATGGACCACTTTAATGCTAATATTGCTCTCTCCCTGCACAATCTTGGCAGCTGTAATATTGTATCCTGCACTCTGTTCTGTTTCCCCCCCGACGTGGTTGACGATGCCCTCCACCGCATCTCTTCCACTTCCCGCTCCTCCGCCCTTGAACCCCGCCCCTCCAACCGCCACCAGGACAGAACCCCACTGGTCCTCACCTACCACCCCACCAATCTCCATGTAAAGCGCATCATCCGCCGTCATTTCCGCCACCTCCAAACGGACCCCACCACCAAGGATATATCTCGCCCCCCTCCTCTATCAGCTTTCCGTAGAGACCACTCCCTCCGCGACTCCCTTGTCAGATCCATACCCCCCACCAACCCAACCTCCACTCCCGGCACCTTCCACTGCAACCGCAGGAGGTGCAAGACTTGCGCCCACACCTCCCCCCTCACCTCCCTCCAAGGCCCCAAAGGAAACTTCCATACCCGCCACAGATTCACCTGCACCTCCACACACATCATCTATTGCATCCTCTGCACACGATGTGGCCTCCTCTATATTGGGGAGACAGACCG
>NC_057715.1:8839620-8846643 GCF_004010195.1 Chiloscyllium plagiosum
TGCAATCTTCTTCCCGCCCTCTCCGCCCCCACCCCAGTCTGACCTTTCACCCTCACCTTGACCTCTTTCCACCTATCACATTTCCGACGCCCCTCCCCCAAGTCCCTCCTCCCTACCTTTTATCTTAGCCTGCTGGACAAACTTTCCTCATTCCTGAAGAAGGGCTTATGCCCGAAACGTCGATTCTCCTGTTCCCTGGATGCTGCCTGACCTGCTGCGCTTTTCCAGCAACACATTTCCAGCTCTGATCTCCAGCATCTGCAGACCTCACGTTCTCCTCTGTTCTGTTACCCTTGTATAGCATGATCTGCCTACAAGCACAAAAGACAGCACTTTTCATGATATCTTGATACATGTGACAATAATAAATCAAACCAAACATGTAGGAGTTTGGAAGAATAAGGACGAACTAGATTGAAACATAAAGTTCTGAGGGTTTTTCACAGGATCATTATGGAAAGGATATTTCCTTCTCTTGATCCATCTAAACAAAGGGGTCAGTTTTTAAAATAAGCAATTGCCCATTGAAGACACAGATGAGGAAATCTGTTTACTCCAGAGAAGGTTGTGAATTGTTCAAGCTCCCTTCCTCAAAAGGTTGTGTAAGCAGTGTTTTCGAATATTTGAAGGCAGAGGATGATAGATTCCTAGTAAGCAGGAGGTGAAGTGTTATCAGATTAGGCTGGAATGTTGAGTAATCAGATAAACCACGGTCCTTTTGAATGGTGGGAACGGCCTGAGGGGATGCAATGAAAGAAGGAGATCCATAATTAAAGCTCTGGATGAGGCAGGAGAATTTATTGAGGCCTCAGAAGCCTAGATTTGTTCAGAGAAAGCAGTTTAGGTCAATGGGAAATTCTATTAAAATTATAGGATGATGGTTTTATGTGAGGCACTGCGGACAGTGTAAATTGAACCTTAATTAAAATGGGTTTCAGCTCTGAAATTGCAGGTGGCAGGATCCATTCAGTAAAAGGTTTAAAGTGAATTGGTATTGTTTATTAGGCTCTGAAAGGTAAGAGGTATCAACCTTAGCTTTGGGAGGTGGGAATCCCCTATGAATGATGAAAATTGGAACCATCAATTTTAGCTTCAGAAGATGGAAAGCCCCCATCTCTGACCACAAATTAAAGGAAAACTGTTCCAATGCAACTTGACAAAGAGGCAGTATTACAATTGTGCAGCATTAAAAATCTTTAAATCAAGAAGCATAAAACTGCATTGTTCCATTTCAGAACTGAGAGGAAAATAATAAAACATAGCTATGCAGACAAATTAAAAGTCTTTGAGGCAATGAGAACAAAACAACACTGAGCTACTACGTAAATGAAGAACTTTAAAGTGAGAAGCATGCATAATCTTCAAGAATGAAATGGCAGTAGAAATAATATTGCCAGGAAGATTTAATTTCTGGGATGGGTCAAATAGAACATATAAATCAACATCTTTTATTAAATATTCTTATGATAGAGAACTGTTTTTTTTTCTAGACAATAAATCTGCAGCTGAACAAGCAAATATCTTTTTGTAACTCAAGTGGAATTTTGGCTAATGAGATGATAGCTCCCTGAGGCATATGAAAGACGCATATAGTGCAATAAGCATTTAATGACTACATTAACCTTAGAACATAAAATTCACTAAAAGAACAAGATTCAACAAGAGAGTTCAGGATCCAACTCATCCCATAGATAATTCTATTAATGGTCCCAACAAAATGTATGAAAAAATGAGGTGTAAAGTCAGAATTAATAACAGACAGAATTGTTGGTGGTGAAAGGTAGAACAGCTTTGAACCATGAGCAAAACAGACTTAACGTTTAGGACTCATCAAAGTCTTTGCAGAAGTATCCAATATACCAATGGGACTGATAACTGATCGTGTAATAAATGATATCTGTTTCAGACAAGCTTTTTTCTCACTAGACTATCTAGAGCTTTTCCTTTACCAGACTAAACAGAACAAGCTCTGCAGGCCACAACCTAAGAGAATATTGATATCAAGTTTATTGATGGTGAGTGAGAATCTAATTAGTCTATTCAGCTTCATGTCAAGTGGTCTAGATTAGAGTGGTGCTGGAAAAGCACAGCAGGTCAGGCAGCATCCAAGGAGCAGGAGCTTTTATCTGAAACGTCGATTTTCCTGCAATACCTTCTCCCACCCTCCTCTCTGACCTATCACCTTCATCCCCATCCCCACCCACCTCTTGTACTCTTTGCTACCTTCTCCCCACCCCCACCCACTCCCATTTATCTCTCCAGCCTGAAGGCTCCCTGCCTTTAGTCCTGATGCCCGAAACGTTGATTTTCCTGCACACCATTCTAATCTAGACTCTGATTTCCAGCACCTGCAGTCCTCACTTTTGCCTGCATGTCAAGTGGTGGTCATCTGAATGCTTAAGTTACTGCAACAGTAATACTCAAAACTCTGCAACAAACACAAATAATGGGTTTGAATTTAAAACAGTCATTTGGCACTTGGAAGTGAGGCATGGAAAATAAACTTAGACTGAAGGAAGACTTAAATGAAAATATAAATGAATAGAATGAGTTGAATGAGGAAATATTGACTTCAATTGACAAGAAAGTTTCTGACTTGTGAATACAGCAAGACACAAGGTAAAAGTGAGAGTATAAACATAAAGATGAGAGGAATAATTAAGGGAAATAAACCATGACTAAGCTTGCTAAAAGATAACTAAAACCAGGTGTCAGAATGAACATTGAAACTGAACCAGTCAGCTAGCAAATGTTCAAATATGTTTCACTGCATTTGGTAAATCTCACATTAATTTCACGCCTTTATAGTTTTGCTTTTTATGAAAAGTGAACTACATCCTTGCATCCATTTTCAGCCTGAAATGCTTAGTGGGTGACACAACTCAGCTTCCTCCTGAAGTCCCCAGCATCACAGATGTCAGTCTTCAGGCAGTTTGATTCACTTCATGGGATATTGATAAACATCTGAAGGCACTGGATACTGGAAATGAGATGGGTCCTGTTGGCACCTAGGGAATAGTCTGAAGACTTGTACTGCAGAATTAGCCACGACCAGGTTCAAACTGTTTCAGTGTAGCTACAAAGCTAGCATCTGCCTGAAAATGTGGAAAATTGCCCAGGAATGTCCTGTCAAGGAAAAGCAGGACAAATCCAACCCAGTCAATTACCACCTTATCACCCTATTCCTGATTATCAACAAGCAATCATTGGCAGTGCTATTAAGCTGGTCTTGCTCACAGATGCTCCACTTGGGTCATAGCGTCATGGAGTCATACAGCATAGAAACTGACCCTTCGATTCAACTTGCCAAGTTTAATTTAAATAAATGTGAGGTGTTGCATTTTGGAAAGGCAAATCAGGACAGGACTTAATGGTACGGCCCCAGGAAGTGCTGCTGAACAAAGAGACCTTGGGGTATAGGTTCATAGTTCCTTGAAGGTTGAATCACAGGTAGACAGGGTAGTGAAGAAGGCATTTGGCATACTTGCCTTTGATTGTGTATCGGAGTTGGGGTGTCATGTTGTAACTGTATAGCACACTTGGAAGACTGCATTCAATTCTGGTCTCCCTGAAATTGGAAAACTATTGTGAAACTTGAAATGGTTCAGGAAAGATTTACAAGAATGTTGCCAGAGTTGGGGGATCTGAGCTACAGAGAGAGGCTGAAAACACTGGGGCTATTTTCCTTGGAGTGTTGGAGGCTGAGGGGTGACCTTATCGAAGTTTATAAAATCATGAGGGGCATTGGTAGAGGGAGTCAAAACGAGAGGGCACAAAATTCAGGTGAGAATGGAAAGATTTAAAAGGGACCTTAATGGGCAACTTTTTCATGCAGAGGATGGTGCATGTATGGAATGAGCTGCCAGAGGAAAGGGTGGAGGCTGGTACAATTACAGCATTTAAAAGCTGCTTGGGTGGTTGTATGGATAGGGATAGTTTAGAGCGATATGGGCCAAATGCTGGCAAGTGGGACTAGACTAATTTGGAATATTGAGTCTGCACTGTGGGTGTCCTAATACCCATAGAGTCCAGTAGGTTGCAGAAGGCTGCTCATCGCCACACCTTCCAGAGTAATTTGATGTGGGACAATAATTGGTGCCTGGGCAGTGATGCTGAAATCCCAAATTCTACAACAACAGCACTGTTCACAAAATTTGTTGTTTTTTTTTCAAGTTACTGTGTTGTTTTTGTTTCAAAATTAAAGCTCACCAGCACATCTTTGAAGTAACTCTAGCAGATCAATTAATTCCCAGAAATCCACCATGGCTGGAGGTAAAGCAATTTGAGAGGTGATACGTCAGTGTACAGTACATTTGAACATGTGCTCATGTGTTCAATTACTTCAGTATCAACATTCTGGGGTTTACCATTGACTGGAAACTTAATTGGATGAGCCATATAAATATTGTTACTTCGAGGGCAGGTCAGACTTTAGGAAACCTGCAATGAGTAAATCATCTTCTCACTCCTCAAAGCCTGTCCACCATCTACAAAGTACATGTCAGGTGTGTGATGGAATACTCCCCACTTGCCTGGGTGACTGCAGTTTCCAACAATACTCAAGAAGCTTGACATCATCTCAGACAAAGTGACCCACTTTTTGGGACCACATTCTGTTCTTAATCTCAGTAGCAGTGATATGTACCACCTATAAGATGCACTGCAGATATACACCGATGCTCCTGAATTTATACCTTCCAAACCCAAAAATACTGCCATTTAGAGGGACCAGATCAGCAGATGCATTGGAACACCATAAGCTGCAAGTTTTCCTTCAAGCCACTCACCATCCTGGTTACAGTATTGCTGCTTCTTCACTGTTCCTGGATCAAAATTCTGGAAATCCCTCCCCACTGGCGTTGTGGATTTACTTACACCAAATGGGCTGAAGTGGTTTAAGTTCGCAGTTCACTACCGTGGGCAGCACGGTGGCACAGTGGTTATCACTGCTGCCTCATAGCGCCAGAGATCCGGGTTCAATTCCTGTGCGGGTTTGCTCCAGTTTCCTCCCACAGTCCAAAAATGTGCAGGTCAGGTGAATTGGCCATGCTAAGTTGCCCGTAGTGTTAGGTGAAGGGGTAAATTTAGGGGAATGGGTATGAGTGGGTTGCCCTTTGTAGGGTCGGTGTGGACTTGTTGGGCCGAAGGGCCTGTTTCCACACTGTAAGTAACCTACTTATCATCTTGTCAAGGGCAACTAGGAATGGATAATGAATGAATGATTTCTTTTGTGTCACTTGCATTTCACAGTGAATAATGCAGTAAAATACGTTGCAAAGCCTCAACAGTTGCCACAATCCAGTGCCATTTTCAATAGTTTGAGAATAAAAAGGATAAAAGATAGAACTGAACGAGTGTTCTGAGCCCTGAACTGTCTCAACGACAATATCTGTGCTACTACCCCTCCTCCACCATCTCATTACCACCTGTGCCAGATGCACCAAAGTAGGAGTTGCCATTGTGTCGGTGCCATCTCTTCACCGCTGAGGTCACCGCGTTGCCAATGCTGGGTCTTGTGCAGAACCAACACTCGCCCCACAACCAGGATTCCCTTGCTCCACTGCCAGGCCAGACTGCCACCAACTCACCAAAAGTGCTGCTCCAGCCATCCTACTCCAAGATGTCACCTCGTCAATTACACCATCTTGAAAAGTCTGCTGCCACCGCCGCCCTCCAATTGTTGGAGGAGCTTTGCCGCTGCCAGCTGCTGATTGCTGGGAGGACATCCCTGCCGCCATTACCGCAATAGCCTCCAGTGACCGTGAGGAGAGCCATGCCCGACATTGCATACAACTGGAAGGAAGGTCTGCTCTAGCTGCCACCTGATTTCACCTGGTCACCAAAGGATCCAAGTGAAAGAAAAACAAAAGAAAAAAATGAAAGAGGAAGGCCAGAAACAAAAAGAAAGAAAGAAAGAAAGCATGTGGGAGTGGATGAGCCCCAGCGACAAGAACCCGTACACAGCCCTGCTACTCTGCCGCCATCTTGAATACAGACCCTGTCAGTGCATCACATCCCAAGAACAAAATAATAAAAAAAAGTAGAGGTAAAACTTTAGGACCTGTCAAAAAGTCGTTAAAGGGCTGAGGTCAGCACTCATGTGTCTTGGTGCCACAAACACCGTCAAAGTGTCTGCGTTTGAGGGAGAAATGATAGTATTTCCTCTCATTTTCACATGGAAGTGAGATGACTACAATTCTGGTAATGTATTGTAATCTGTTCTTGTCATTGATGATAGATCTTGCACGACTTACACACATGTAGTCATCTTCATGACTGGGATTGGTCCTAACTAACAACAACTGAACTTTGGAGACACCATTTAACACTCCAGCTTTATTTTAGATCAAAGAGAATAGACGTGGCTCCACCTAGTGTGCCCCCAATTCATTTCAAGCTGACTGAAATTTTGTCTTAAAGGAGAAGAATTTTGCCTTCAGATAGATTCTCTTCAATCCTCTCAGAGATCAGTTACATTAATCTGGGTAACGTTTGGAGAATCTCAAAAGAGGTATAAGGATTCTGGTCAGGTGTCAGTTGATGCAATCTGACTGAGCTCCCAGAGCAACATGAAGGTTTCTGTGCTACACTGAGTTAACAGAGTGACTCTGAGTTAAGAGCTGTGTTTGCTCTGTGGAAATGGTGGGGCAGAATCATCATAGAACATAGAACATAGGAAAATACAGCACAGTACAGGCCCTTTGGCCCTCGATGTTGCGCCAATCCAAGCCCACCTAACCTACACTAGCCCACTATCCTCCATATGCCTATCCAAAGCCCGTTTAAATGCCCATAAAGAGGGAGAGTCCACCACTGCTACTGGCAGGGCATTCCATGAACTCACGATTCGCTGAGTAAAGAATCTACCCCTAACATCTGTCCTATACCTACCACCCCTTAATTTAAAGCTATGCCCCCTCGTAATAGCTGACTCCATACGTGGAAAAAGATTCTCACTGTCGACCCTATCTAAACCCCTAATCATCTTGTACACCTCTATCAAGTCACCCCTAAAACTTCTTT
>NC_057715.1:8848751-8855353 GCF_004010195.1 Chiloscyllium plagiosum
CCTTGAAGCCTACTTTTCCAAGCCACGCATCCTAAGTCGTGCCTCACCGCATCATAATTTCCCTGCCTCCAGCTATAATTCTTGCCCTGCAGTGCACACTTATCCCTCTCCATCACGAGAGTAAAAGTCACTGAATTGTGGTCACTGTCCCCAAATTGTGGGAGATGGTGGTGGATTCAGCAGGGTTGGAGGTGAGGCACAGATCCAACAGGGTTAGGCTGGGCGTGGGCACATGAATAGTTTTGGTCCACTTCATGCTCGAGTCAGCTGCAGGTAGGACTCAGACATCATGTCTGGTGGGTGAAGGTGTAGTTTCTGGTCTGGAACAGGTTAGGATTGGAGGGTGTTGCAGTTCAAGTGTTAACTTGTGAGTCTGAGATTCAGTCTGACAGTTCTCTGGGTGTACGAGTAAGTTTTTAATCCCTTAACCTTTCCTGGCCATTAAAGCTTAACTGCATCAGAACCGTTCAGGGATCTCCAAGGATTCTGGAAGCAGTGGAATTGCCCGTCTGAAAATTCTATTCCCTGGGCAATTCATTTGGAGTTAGGTGGCTGTAGCATTTCTCATGGTCCTGACATACAAGTCCAAATTTACGCTGATCCACTGACTAACTGATCATTGGAATATCTGTCACCAAAATAAGCTATTTGTGTTGTGTACAAACTCCGTTTTTAGCTGCTGTAATCGTATTGTCTTTTACTTTTGAAAATTGTGCCTTCCAGAAGTCCATGGCACATATATATGCTCAGCCGATGAAAGTCATTTCATTAATATATCGAGCAATGATATTAGAAAGTAATATGTAAACAATACAACTTCATAACACAAGTAAAAAGTTAAGATATTTTAGATTACCTGAACCCCCCCGCCCCATTCCCCCATTCCCAGCTGCATTGAAAGATGAAAATCTGGCTTCGGAGGTGAAGAAGACTCATTGATTTGCCACAATATTTAAGCTAATATCTCTGCATATCCCTCAGTCTTCCATCACGAGATGGTCATTTCAAGTTCATTCACAGAGAAGTATAAGGGGCATGTTAGGTTTATCTGAAAATGAGGTTCTGATCTGGTGAATCCAGGACTACAAGTGTGACAAATCACTGAAACAGCATGTGATGGGCTGTGCTAAGTGATCCAATAAACAATGGCTCAGGTTAAAGTTCTGCAGTCCTCCCTGTTCCAGTTGTGAATAATGATGGATATTTAAGCAGCCAACTGGACAAGGAGGTTAAAAAATGGATTCATATCTTCAGTGGCAGCAAAAGGCAAGGCTGAAATGTTTGCAAATATTTTTGAGGCCATCACCACGATAGGTGCTAATTCAATTCATTCCATTGAAGAAGAAATGGCTGATATATCGAAAAGGCTACTCATCCTATTAACATCATGCCTGCAATTCTGAAGATCCATGCTCCAGTCCTAACCACCTCTCAACATGTTTCAGCACAGTCAATGCTGTATCTTGGAAACTGCCCAATATTGTGAATATTTAAGAGATGTCCTGTCCGTAAAATGCAGGACAAATCCTACACTGTTAATTCCTTACCTATATCTAATATTTAATTATCAATGAAATGGTACAAGTAATCATTAAAGGCATTACGTAGGATGCTTACTGACTACAGTCTATTAATCAATTCTTAATTTATGTTCCACAGGAGTCTTACATCTTCAGTTCTTATTTTAGTCCTAATCAGAAATGTGGATAGAGGAGCTGAATTTCAGAGCTGAAGACAGAAAGGCAAAAATCAACTGAATAAGGCCCCAAAGATCTCATTAAAAAACCTGAATTCCTCGGGAATCTGGGGAAAAACTCTTGAGCAGCTGTCTCCCTCCCTGACAGGATAGAAGTTGGTGGGTATGGTTGGAGGATAATCATATCAGCCCTAGATTGATGGTGTAGGAGATCCTCAGGGCACCTTTCAGAACTCCCAGGTAGAAAAGGGGAAGGTAGGGAACCCCTAAATGAGTTTTTTGCTTCAGTTTTCACCAAGGAAAGGGAACTTGTTGTAAATGAAAACTTAGAGGAGCTGGGATACAGGCTTGACCAGATCAAGATTGATCAAGTTGATGTGCTAGAAAATGTGGAAAACATTAAGATTGATAAGTCCCCAGGGCCAGACCAGATTTATCCCAGGCTGCTCCGGGAAGCAACAAAGGTTGCTAAGCTGCTGGCGAGGATATTTGCCACCTCACTCTCCACAGGAGTCGTACCGCAGAATTGGAAGGAGGCGAATGTTGTTTCACTTTTCAAGAAGGGTAATAGGTAAATCCCTGGCAACTACGGACCAGTCAGTCTTACATCTGTGGTCAGCAAAGTTTTGGATAGAATTCTGAGGGATAGGATCTATGACTCTTTGGCAAAGCATAGTGTGATTAAAGGCAGTCAGTATGGCTTTGTGAGGGGGAGGTCATGCCTTACAAATCTTATTGAGTTCTTTGAGGAGGTGTCAAGACAGGTTGACGAAGGTCGAGCATGGATGTGGTGTATATGGACTTCAGCAAGACATTTGATAGGGTTCCCCATGGTAGGCTCATTCATAAAGTCAGGAAGTATGGGATACAGGGAGATTTGGCTTTCTGGATTCAGAATTGGTTGGCTGACAGAAGGCAGAGAGTGGTTGTAGATGCAAAGTATTCTGCCTGGAGGCCAGTGTTGAGTGGGGTTCCGCAGGGCTCTGTTCTTGGGCCTCTGCTCTTTGTAGTTTTTATAAATGACTTGGATGTGGAGGTTTGGGGGTGGGTTAGTAAATTTGCAGATGACACAAAGGTTGGAGTTGTCGTCATTAGTATAGAGGGCTACTGCAGGCTGCAGTGCAACAGAGACAGGATGAAGAGCTGGGCTGAGAAATGGCAGATGGAGTTCAACCTGGATAAATGCGAAGTGATGCATTTTGGAAGGTTGAACTCAAATGCTGAATATAGGATGAAAGACAGAATTCTTGGCAGTGTGGAGGAACAGAGGGATCTGGATGTGCAAATACATAGCTCCCTCAAAGTTGCCACCCAAGTGGATAGGGTTGTTAAGAAAGCATATGGTGTTTTGGCTTTCATTAACGGGGGATCGAGTTTAAGAGCCACGAGGTTTTGCTGCACCTCTACAAAACCCTGGTGAGACCACATTTGGTATATTGTGTCCATTTCTGGTCACCCTACTATAGGAAAGATACGGAGGCTTTGGAGAGGGTGCAAAGAAGGTTTACCAGGATGCTGCCTGGACTGGAGGGGTTGCATTATGAAGAAAGGTTGAATAAGCTCAGAGTTTTCTCTCTGGAGAGAAGGAGGAAGAGAGGAGACCTGATCGAAGTGTACAAAATAATGAGAGGAATACATAGGGTCAATAGCCAGAGACTTTTCCCCAGGGCAGGATTGACTGGTACGAGATTCATAGTTTGAAGATATTAGGATGAAGGTATAAAGGAGACGTCAGAGGTAGGTTCTTTCCGCAGAGAGTAGTGAATGCATTGAATGCGTACCAGCTGTGATGGTGGAAGCAGAGTCATTGGGGACATTTAAGCAACTGCTGGATATGCACATGGATATCAATGAGTTGAGGGGTGCGTAGGTTAAGTTACTATATTTTACATTAGGATTAAAGCTTGGCACAACATCGTGGGCCAAGGGCCTGTTCTGTGCTGTAGTTTTCTATGCTCTATGTTCTAAAAGAATTAGTGAAAGAATGTTGTCTACATGGGACAAGAAGTGGTTTCTTTTCTTTTGTTAAGTCAGGTATGATTCGTACTTTGATGTAGTCTGTCCAATTTACTTGTCCTCCTAAGAGAGATAAACTGCAAATGTCACATTCGAAATGAACACACAATGGAATTACTGAAAGCGTTCCCAAAATATTATTTAGCAGTTACAGTTTAATATTATCTAAAACTGACCAGTTGCTTTCTGTCATAGCATTTGTTGACATCTTAGAATTTTATGTTGGATCTCATCAAGTATCTTTTAGCCTGTGGGCTATTCATTGATATAAAGCCAATATTTGAGGATTTTGACTGAAGGTTTTGCATACATTAAAACAAACTTGGTTAAACATTTGAAGCTGGATGATGCTCTTTTGCTTGACCTGAGAAGGGGTATTTTCTAATTTAAAGAATATCTGAATAACATCTGTTTCTACCTACTGTATGTGTACAGTTCATATTTCCATATGCTGCCACATGTTTTATGCAGCCCATTTCATTTCATTGAGATAAAGTCATGTTTTGTGGTCCCTGGGAGAAAATCCAGTGAGCAAATATCAGATATTGCTTAATAGTTCTGTCATCTTTTATTTTTAGTGAAAACATTAGACTATACACCTCATTGTGAATACACCATCGCTTGTGTAAAGGCCTTTACATACCTAACTCTTACTTACTGCTGATACTTGAACTGTGAATGTGCCGGTTGACATATATTTAGAATCTCTGCATGTGCGTGCTTACACATTGACCAAAGCATGTCCAATGGAATTGACCTCACATCAACCATCTACATATGAAAACAAGAATTAGGATTAGAAATAGTCTGCTCCTAATTGGTCTACCATTCAATAAGATCATAATTGCTTTACATGCTCATTCTATTGGGGTTCTTAATTGCTTGCTGTGTTTACAATTCATGCTATAGGATGCCCAGATCCAAATGTAACTCAAAACTTTGTAATCTTTTAACATTTAATTATAATGCTTCTTTTATATTTCTTCTGCAAAAAAGGCAAATTGACGTTTTCCCTTATTATACTCCATTTGCCAGACCTATTTACCCATGTAGTTCCCTGTATTCTCTTCACATGTTTCTTTCCCATCCACCTTTGTATCATCAGCAAATTCAGCAATAATACCTTCAGTCCCTTCATTTAAGTACTATATATACTTGAATCATAGTCAACTTTTTTTGACTTCTTCTTAAGGTAAAATTTATGGGGTCGACGATTACATGGATGCTACTTTTGAGTGGCTGGAATTCATGCCTGTCAAAACTCGTACTGTATCATTAGCAGAAGCCCAATTGATCTCGAAATGAATAAAGAAAAAAACTCAATCAATTATGGTAATTCTGAAAACCCAGAGTAGAGCATGATGGCCAGCAGACTGACTCATAAATATTGATTTGCTATCTGTGAAGAACTAGGTTCAACATTCCAGATTTTTTGGCCAAAAATAGGGTGTTGACTTTTCCATGAGATGGACTATTACTTGAGTATTTACGGTAATTCATATGAATGCTAAAATGTTCAGGCCCCAACACTGATCCTTTGCTGGTGGCTCTTAATATATAGTAGCCCAGCAAACGTTTCCTTTCTGATATGTAGCAATATCTGCTTCTCATCATCCAACTCAGTGATTCTGAACAGAAGTTCCTTGAGCTGCACTTATTGTAGATACTTTTGCTGTAGATTATACCTAGATCCAGGAGCTCCCACATGCTGAGGCTGTTACACACCAACTGTCCTGCCATCCTAAATGTGTTTTATTGCACTACATAATTATTTTATTGAATTATTTATTTTCCCTTTTTGTACGTTTTGTTGATATTAATTGGCTTCACAATAGGAGACAGGGAGTGGTGGTGGAGGATTGTATTTTTGACAGGAGGTCTGTGAGCAGCAATATTCCACAGGGATCGGTACTAGGTCCAATTTTTGTTTGTCATTTCTATAAATGATTTGGATGAGAATTTAAGGGACATAGTTAGAAAGTTTCCAAATGACACCAAAATTAGTAGTGTAGTGGACACCATAGAAGGTTATCTCAGATTACAGAGAGATCTTGATCTATTTGGTCAATGGGCTAAGGAGTGGCAGATGGAGTTTAATTTGGATAAATGCAAGGTATTATATTTGGTAAAACAAACGAGGGCTGGACTTATACAGCTAATGCTAATTAAGGACCGTAGTAATGTTGTAAAACAGAGAGACCTTCAGGTACATCATGCTTTGAAATTTGCGTCACATTTGGATAGAGTGGTTAAGAATGCATTTAGAAAGTCATACTTGCCTTCTTTGCTCAGACTGTTGCAAATAAGAGTCATGCTGAGGTTGTAAAAGACCTGGTGAAGCTTCTTCTGGGGTACTGTGTACAGTTCTGATTGCCCTGTCATAGGAAGGATATTATTAAAATGGAGGGGATTCAGAATAGATTTATCAAAATGTTGCCAGGAATGGAAGGTTTGAGTTATAAAGAGGGGCTGGATAGGCTGAGGCTTATTTCATTGGAGTGTAAGCATTTGAGGGATGACCTCATGGATATGGATAAGGTGAATAGCAAGAGTCTTTCCCCTAAGGTGGGGCAGTTCAAAAGTAGGAGGTGAGAGGAGATAGATTTAAAAAGGACACGAGGGGCATCTTTTTTACACAGTTTCATTCATGTGTGGAGTAAACTACCAGAGGAAGTGGTGGATGCATGTACAGTTACAACGTTTAAGGCCATAAGACATAGGAGCAGAAGTAAGGCCATTCGGTCCATCGAGGAGAAAGTGAGGTCTGCAGATGCTGGAGATCAGAGCTGAAAATGTGTTGCTGGAAAAGCGCAGCAGGTCAGGCAGCATCCAGGGAACAGGAGAATCGACGTTTCGGGCATAAGCCCTTCTTCAGGAAGAAGGGCTTATG
>NC_057715.1:8855530-8913971 GCF_004010195.1 Chiloscyllium plagiosum
TCTCCAAGCCATGTATTATCTTGTAAGTTTCTATTAGATCTCCCCTTAATCTTCTAAACTCCAATGAATACAATCCCAGGATCCTCAGCCGTTCCTCATATGTTAAACCTACCATTCCAGGGATCATCTGTGTGGATATACTTTGGATAAGTAAATGAATATGAAATGTTTGGAGGGATATGGGCCAGTTGCAAACAAGTGAGACTTGTTAGTTTGGTATAATGGTCTGCATGGACTGGTTGGACTGAAGGGTCTGTTTCCATGCTGTATAACTCTATGACTCTATTACCATGAATTCCTGTACCATTTACATTCTTAGGAATTGAATAGACATTATTCATTTGTCAGGTATTCACTAAAAAAACCATTTATTTCCCAGTAGTATAGTAAGGAACAGTTCCCAAAATGAGTGTGTCACAGGTATAACTTGGATTGGTCTGTTGACATGGTTACACAGTCTATGAGGAGATCTAAATCGTAGATCTGTCTCCCTCAGGATCCAGAACTGTTTTGCCTTTCCCATCCATTCAGATGACCTAATCAGATTGAGTAGAGCTTAATGCAATCTTTAGCTTTAACATTTTCAAAACCATTAAGGTAAGATCAACATAGACCTATTGGACCATAGAGCTGCTCTCTCATTAGGAAGAGATGATTGGTGGTGATTTAACTGAGGATCACCACACCTCAGGCAAGGGGAAAGATTGAGAAGGAGATTCCTCTGTGGTAACCTCAATTAGATGATGGGAACACTCTGCATTGCAAACTGTCTATCCAGCCAACTGAGCTACCGAGCCCCCCAAATCATTAACCTATTAAACAATTACTTGTTACTTTTAATAACAGTGCAGTCATTTATGATGAAATATTAATGCACAAAATGGTAACAAACATATTGCTGCCTTTAAAGGCTGAATTTTAACCTGAAGAATTGGGTGGATTTTGGAGTAAATGATTAAAAGAATTGAAATTAAAACATGCAAAGCTGCAAAATTACCATTTTGTTTTACTTTTACATTTAAAAAGAGGGAAGACATGATAAACTCAAATCACTGGAGGAGGGGAGGGGACAGCAAAAAACTAGGGATTAGGTCTTAATGAGGACCAACTTTGTACTCACTTCTGATGGTGCACACTAACTTGGGTTTGGTGGAATTTATATGAAAGTAGGGATCGAAAGCAAGGGAATGAGCATATATGTACATCTGTGTTGACTCTCAAAATCTGACTTCCACACACAACACACAAACGCGCATGTGCATGCACGCACACACACACACTTCCTCTCTCTCTCACGCTCTCTCTCATTCACTCATAAACATTTACTGTCTCATACATGCACAGCTATTCTGATATGCTCATGGTCATTCTGATACACGAACGCTCACCTTCACATGTGCACTTACTCTCACGCCTTAAAAATAAGAGGGATGAGATTGGATCAGAAAACATCCAGGCTTGGCCCATCTAATATCGAGAGGCAATCTCACAGAATGGCAGCGCAGAAAGTGGCCATTCAGTCTGTTGTCTCTGTGCCAGCTCTCAGAATGTGCATTTTGATATAATGCATTTTTCAGTGTTTACTTTAAAACCTTGCACTTTTTTTTTCAAATAACCATCTAATGCTTCATTTGTACCTGCCTCCATTGTATATCCATGCAATGCATTGCAGACTCGAACTACGTGCTGTGTGAAAAAACTATTTCTTAAATCATATTTGCTTCTTTTGCAAACTACTTTAAATCTGTGTATCCTTGTTCTTGATCCTTCTATGCATGGAACAGCTTATCCCTGTCTACTCATAGTTTTGAAAGTTTCAATCAGATCTCCTCACAGCCTTCTCCTCTCCAAGAAAATCAGTCCACACTTTTCCAATCTGTCTTCATAATGGAAGCTTCTTATCCCTGGATCTCTTCTGCACACTCTGCAATGCATTCATATCTTTTCTGAAGCCTGGCGTCCAGAACTGTACACAATACTCCAGCTGAGGTCTACCCAGTGTCTTATAGAAGCTGAAAATCACCTCCTTGCTCTTCTATATTGGATCACTACTGATGATGTGTGCTTTATTAACAGTTTTCTCAAATGATTAGTACCATCGGCAAACTTGCCTCTTGGGTCCAGCAGAGAATTGCTGCTGTGTTATCATCCCAGGGATTAAAGGGTGAGAGAAACGAGCAAATAGCACAAAGCCTTTTTACAGTGATATGAAAGCTTCAAGTCTCACTCTTTCTATACATCAAGTGAAAAAGTGCCAACACACAGGAGGGTAAAATGAGATTTGTACCTGGGTTGGCTGTGAAATGCATTTAAGGTCTTGATTTGGAGCATAGTTTACAGACAAAAACAAAAGTTAATTTCAATAAATTCCTGGCAATCAAACAGAAGTAAGAAGTTGACATTTTATGCTTAAGATAAATAACTTTCAGGTGTAGAAACTAGTCCTAAAGCTTGGCTTTCCTCATCTGACCTGAACAGTTCTTCTAATCTATTTCAGATGTGACTGAAAGATCTCAAAGCAAACGTATACTACTCTGTAAATTTTTCTAATCTGCTCGTTGTCTGCTCCTGATGTAGAATTCTCTGAAGTGGCTCCAGATTTGCTGTGTTTTCTCTTGAGGCAAGCTGTTGCTGAGGATATTATTTTCTTTGAAAAACAGGGCAGCAATGGAAGAATTCCTGACATTCACACCTGGTGAAAATGCCACAAGCCTGGGCCCATTCGAACAGCAAAATGAAAGAGTGGCACGTGACCTGATGTTATCACAATCTTGGTCCTGCACCAGGGCAATATGTATCATTTCAAAAATGAAACATATTAATGTCCTTAGGTCAGAAAACGTAACCTCCATGTGAGCTCAGTCAATAGAAAAGACAAACGTTGTTGTATTAACATCATGAATGATGACCAGTTCTGTTTAGATAGATAGATAGATACTCTAAAATATGAAACAGGCCCGTCAGCCCAACAAGTCCACACTGACCCTCTGAAGAGCACCCCACCCAGACCAATTCCCCGTCCTTATATTTATCCCTAACTAATGCACCTAACACTATGGGTAATTTAGCATGGCTTGCACATCTTTGGATTGTGGGAGGAAACCAGAGCACCCGGAGGAAACCCATGCAGACACAGGGAGAATGTGCAAACTCCACACAGATGAGTAGAAATATATTGAAGGTACGTCATCACTAAATTGCATAAGACATTTAAAACAGTGGAGCGCCAAATGAGGATTTGAGTTGTGAAACTAAATGGGGCAGGATTGACCAAGTGGCAATTTTGGTGTGTTTCTGGACGGTTTCTCTCCATGAGGCTTGGTGAGATTTGTCCCACATTTTTTTTTCTGACACTCAGTTTATTAGCTTTGCATCATACTTCTACAGTGCCCTGCTCACCTTCCACTTTGCCAAAGGAGAAAGTTTTCACTTCTGCCAGGACCCCCCGGTGGATTCCCAGCATACTTTCAGCTAACTGTACACCAGCCCAAGTGCGGTAAGTCTGGAGATATTCCTGCATGTTCCTTTGTCCAAAGAATTGCTCCATGCATGATGGGCAAGTGAAAATTGGTCAAGCCTGCCTCCCCCACCCTGCTGACATGGACCTGGATGTCCCAGTGGATATAATAGTGCAGAGGAGGGCACCTCTTCCCTAAGGACCGCAAGACCCTGCCAGCTTACATGAAGTTGCCGCCTGGGTACACGCCACTTCCATGGTCTGGAGTTACATGTGACATTGCTGCAAATAGGACAAAGATCTTATCCACTCCTCTCTGCTTCTAAAACTCAGTCCCTCTCTGCTACTGCATCCACCTGCCAGACAGGCTCATGTTCTCAGGGACTCATTAATGCATGCAACATCTTCCCTTCCTCACCCTTCCCCACTCCACCCAATCTCCCCTCAGACTACTGAACCCGCATTGCCTACTCACTCACTCGGCCCACTTCACTATATTTCCACCAGCTCTAACAGCTGGGTCAGCCCACTTTCATCACAGTCAAGAACTCACTTTGTTTCATTCCAGGAGAAAATGACCTTAAGTTGGGCGGAAAGAGCAAGAGCCAATGGGGGCCCGATGTTTATTTCCTTACCCTTTCAGAGGAGGTGGTCCTTGTCTTGGTCAGTGAGGAGCATAACTACCCCTGTGGTGATACCGAAACCTCTGTGCCCTGGCAACCAAGTAAGAAGCATCATCCAATACTGTGCTGCTGTGTCATTACTGTCATTGAGAATGTACTCTTAGAATGCCCAACCTTCTAACCCTTATTCATGACCACATTCTCCCTTTTGCCTCCTGCAGATATTCATGGAATCTGCATCATCACCAGCTCAGATACTGATACCTGAATAGGTAATTTATGGATATCAGAGTCAGTAGAGTGTGCTGGTGAATACAGCCCTGCCAAATCTCTGGCCGAGAAAGATATGTGCAGGTGCTCAGAGGACTGCAGGAGCCCAGGAACCTGCTCTACTTCCGGGCAGGGGTAGACTCCTTTTGTCAACTATTCAATACACAAATACACAAACAGACACAGCTAGCAGACTTGTTGGGAGCACTCTGCCAATGGTTACAGGACACCGTTAACACTGTTTACAGCATGATGCCTCTGGCATGTGAACAATTTTTTTTAAATTCAGTTGTGGGACATGGGCATTGTTGGCCGACCAGCATTTATTGCCCGTCCCTAGTTGCCCCTTGAGAAGGTGGGGTTGAGCTGCCTTCTTGGACTGCTGCAGTCCAAGCTGCAGGGTGACCCACACTGTTATAAGGGAGGGAACTCCAGGATTTTGACCTAGCGATAGTGCAGGAATGCTGATATATTTCCAAGTCAGGCTGGTGAGTGGCTTGGAGGGGAACTTGCCAGTGGTGGTGTTCCCTTGTGTCTTCTGCCCTTGTCTTTCTCGGTGGGAGTGGTCGTGGCTTTGGAAGGTGATAGCTCAGCATGTTTGCTGCCTCTGCAGGCAGGTTGGCAGCTTGTATCAACAGCCAGGTCCAACGCTCAGTGTCTGCAGAGTAAGCACAAGGATCTACCCATTGTCCGAAATGTTGATGCAACAGCAGGATGGCAGGGGCTGAAGGACCTTGAACTTCATTACTGTTGACCCTCCCCACATGGAGACAGAACAGTATCCTCTCAGGACACACCAGAGGTAGCCGGGTTTTCCACCTCCAGCTCTGTGGGAGTTCAGGTCGAAATGTGCAGATGACATTCAGCATGTCTGAGCTCTCTCAGCACAAGGGTACCCAGAGAGGTCTGGATAAAGCCTTAAGGCCAGAAATCATCACTATTAGGGCAGGCTCCCACTGACCCAGCTACAGAGTCTGAGATCCGGTTGTGTGAGGAGACACGGTGAAGTTTCACTGGGAATATGTTCTCAAACCTTTAAGTTTCATCATCGGATGTGTGAAAGACTATCATTACAGCTGCAATTACAATAATTTAGATGCAGAGGTTATTTATCCTTAGTGTGACATGTTGTTTCATGGTCTAAGGTGTGAAGTGAGCAGTTCCAGCGCTTTGTGTTCTCTACGGCACTTTGGTGAATGCTACTTTGGTGATGAGGTTGAATCTTTCCAGGTTGGGATACGTTGCTTATACTTCACAAGCATTTGTAGGATTGATTTGGGAAGTTACATGAGGTGGTCAGGATTTGTGAACCAGATGATAGGGTCATATGCAGCATCTTGTGACTGCAGATGTCTTTCATCTGCCCTGTGTGAGTGCCTGCTTAGTGCTGTTGCCGCTTAAGGGCTGTTGTGGTGCTGTGGTTGTGTCCCTACCTTTGAGCCAGAGGGGTTTAAGTCCATTGTAGCTTTGTGCCGTAACATACCTGGACAGGTTGGCTAAAAACATTTGTTACTGCCCTTTGAATGGCTTTATTTTGCACAAACAAGGATCCCTGTTCCCTTACAGGATGTTACACTTATCCTGCCCATTTGGATTGTGTTATAGCCATGAATGGAAACAGCAGATCACACATCATGGAGTGTGTCACAGACTTAGCTTCAGTCTAGGTCCACCTGTCCATTCTCCATCTTCCTCTTTTGGTTTTCCTCCCTGTCAGCTAAGCTTTTATCTTCACCATGGTCCCATCCAACCCATTTATTCACGTATCAGTCGTGATAGAAACAGTTCCTTTATTGAAATGTTTTTCTCAAGCATATACCTTTTGGATTTGTTGTGGATACCTGTGCCCCTTTTTACCTCAAAAGAAAAAGTAGTGAAAAGATTGTGTTAAATCGTTGTGTCCCTAAAACTGTGGACCAGAAACACTACAACCTAGACTGTGTTGATCATGTATTTGGAATCATGGAGTTGCAGTGATAAGCGTTCACTGTCCTTCGGGTCCTGCTGTAGTTGCTGAGGCAAGGATTCCACTCATCTAGTGAAGGGGAAGCAGCCTGAGGTATGATCTATGCACAGAACTCCCAATCTGAGATGGGCCATACCAGTATCTCAATGTACAGGTCACTGTATTGGCTTACAGCACCAGATAAAAGAGTGGTTAAGATCTGGTCAGTGATCAGGGACAAGGTGAACTATTGGTGGTGCTGCCAAGGTTGCTGAGTGACGAACCCTGTGATTAGACCAGCAGTTCAAAGAGTCAGACTGTCATCATTCATTGGCTAGCAATCTCATAGGAAGTCTTTTATTTAGCTGCTCCCAGTAGTATTGCTGCTGAGGTCTCACTATATATCTATGTAGCTTCAGCACCCACATTTGATACTGTTGTGAAGACCCACCTAGTAAAATTCCAGCTATGGTTTCAGAAGCTTAGTTAACTAGACACAGAAAAAAGGGCTTTGCTCATTTGGAAGAATTTTTTGAATAAGGTTGGAAGTTCATGTGTCAGGAGTGTGTTGCTGGAAAAGCACAGCAGGTCAGGCAGCGGGTTCAATTCCCGCTTCAGGCGACTGTGTGGAGTTTGCACGTTCTCCCCGTGTCTGCGTGGGTTTCCTCCGGGTGCTCCGGTTTCTTCCCACAGTCCAAAGATGTGCAGGTCAGGTGAATTGGCAATGCTAAATTGCCCGTAGTGTTAGGTGGGGTGTAAATGTAGGGGCATGGGTGGATTGCGCTTCGGCGGGGCGGTGTGGACTTGTTGGGCCGAAGGGCCTGTTTCCACACTGTACATAATCTAATCTAATCTAAATCCGAGGATCAGGAGAGTCGACATTTCGGGCCGGAGTCCTTCATCAGGATTCCTGATGAAGGCTCCAGCTCGAAACGTCAATTTTCCTGCTCCTCGGATGCTGCCTGACCTGCTGTGCTTTTCCAGCAACACACTCCTGACTCTGATCTCCAGCTGAACCTTGTGGCAGGATATCAATCATGACTGAAATCTTGAAAGAACTGCAGATGCTGTAAATCAGAGACAAAAAAACAAAATTGCTGTAAAAGCTCAGCAGATCTAGCAGCATCGGTGGAGAGAATTCAGATTAATATTTCAGGTCCAGTGACCCTTCGTCAGAATGAACCCGAAGCATTAACTCTAATTTCTCTCTACCGATGCTACCAGACCTGTTAAGCTTTTCCAGCAATTTTGGTTTCTGTCTATGAATAAAATCTCACTGATTGTAGTAAATTGGGATTTCTGCCCTATGGAATCTCAGATAAGCAACCCATTTATTTCATAGAATTTCACAGAATCCCTACACTGTCGAAACAGGCCATTTGGCCCAGCAAGTCCATACTGACCCTTCAAAGAGTAACCCATCCAGACTCATTCCCTGACCCTATTAACCTGCATTTACCCCCGAGTAATGCACCTGACTGACACATCTCTGAACACTATGGGCAATTTAGCTTGGCCAATTCATCTAAGCTGCACATCTTTGGACTGGGAGAAGGAACCGGAGTATCCGGAGGAACCCCACGCAGACATGGGGAGAATGTGCAAACTCCATACATCTGTAAAAAAATCACATGCTACTGTTGAAAGAAGAGTTTGATGTTCTGCCCAGTGCTTGGCAAGTAAGAGTTTTGAATTGTTTCAAAGTCAAAGATAATATTGAAGGAAGTATTGCTTTTTCTGAAGAAACTTGGTTGACCTGAAATGTTAATTATTTTCCCTCCACAGATATTGCCAATCCTGCAGAGTGTTTCCAGCATTTGCTGTTGTTATTGCAGATTTCCAGCAGCTGCAGTGTTTCAATTTTGTCGTTCTGGTGTTGTTTGCGCCCTGTTAGTGAGGGGTTGGTTATAAGATGATACTATTTACAGTAATCCCATGGCACATTTCAATCAGGATCAGCAGTTTCTTCAAAACATGGGAATATTGGTTACCAGTAGATGATAGAGAAATAACTTGCTTTTAGACAACAGCTTTTTATGCACTCAGGACATCACAGTGTGCTTCACAGGAAATTAATTACTTCTGAAATGTAATTACTGTTTGGTAGGGAAATGTAGCAGCTGATTAGTGCACAGCGAGGAACAGCCACAACTACCAATAGAAACAAACAAGCATTCGTTCAGCTCATAGATATTTAAAAACCCCTCTCTAAGATAGTTGCGATGTCTCTGTGGCCACAAAATGGCTTCTTTTGACTATTATCTTTGATTTGATTGGTTTATTAAGGTGATAAACTATAAATATCATCATCTTGTGTACTCTGCCTGAAGGCAGATCCTTAATTCATATTTTTTCCACGTCTTTCTACCCTGTGTTACTCTTTTCACCTTCCACCAGATTCCGTCAATGTTCAAACTCATACATCAATAACCCCACCTTTCTGCTTCCTCTCCTTTTCTCGAAATCCTCCCTTCATAACATTTCTCACTTGTTCATTTCCTTTCATGTTATACCCTACTCAGATGCTCCAGTTTCTACTTAACCTACTGAAGTTAACATGATGATAATAATGATGTGATTGTTGTAGTGGTGTCCTTTCTTTTAGTCTTCTTAATACCAAAGGAACAACGTCAAAATTAGGGAAAAGAAATATTCTCTCAATTTATACTCCCTTTCTAAGTCGAAAATTATGGTTTTGACTCCACCTATACTTCCTGGTGCCCCCTGGATCTGACATCCCTTGGGACCTGACACCATCCAGAATTTGAACCCACTTGGTCCATGTTAAGCTGGACTGAATAAGCCACCCTGCCCCAGCTGCTGGACTCATCCCTGTTAACATTGGACCAAAGTCCATGTTACCACCCCAACTGTCCCACTATGTACTCTCCTGAGCCATTTGATTTAACATGTAATCACTGCCTTGGAAAGCCAACATAATCAAAGAGCCCCTCCCACCCCGGTTATACTCTCTTCCAAGCTCTTCCACTCAGCAGAAGATATAAAAGTGTGAATACATGTACAAATTGTTTCAAGAACAGGTTCCTCCCCGCTGTTACACAACTTTTGTACGGACGTCTCAAATTTTTAAAAATTAGATTACTTACAGTGTGGAAACAGGCCCTTCGGCCCGACAATACTCACTGACCCTCGGAAGAGCAACCCACCCAGACCCATTCCGCTACATCTATCACTATGGGCAATTTAGCTTGGCCAATTCACCTAACCTGCACATTTTTGGACTGTGGGAGGAAACCAGAGCACCCGGAGGAAACCCACGCAGACATAGGGAGAATGTGCAAACTCCACACAGACAGTTGCCTGAGGCGGGAATTGAACCCAGGTCTCTGGCGCTGTGAGGCAGCAGTGACATCACCCCCCACCCCACCACCCCCCAGGGTCTGAACCCCCTTTTGACTATGTTAGACTGGACTGAATAAACCACCCTGCCCCAGCTGATGGTCTCATCCTGTTAACATTGGACCCGAGCCGACATCACCATTCCAACTGTCCCTCCGTGTCCCCTCCAGAGCATTCATTTAACATGCAATCACTGCTTTGTGGTGGCATAGTAGCTCAAAGCATGAGGGACCCATGTTCGATTCCAGTGTTGGGCAACTCTCTGTGTGGAGTTTGCACATTCTCCCTGTGTCTGTGTTGGTTTCCTCACACAGTCCAAAGATGTGCAGGTTGTGTGAATTGACTGTGCTAAATTTCTTATAGTGTTCAGGAATGCATAGATTAGGTGCATCATTCAGGGTAAATGTAGAGTAATAGGGCAGGGAATGGGTCTGGGTAGGTTTCTCTTCAGAGGGTCAGTGTGGACTTGTTGGGCCAAATGGCCTGTTTCCATACTGTATGGATTCTATGATCTGAAGCTGATTTTTACATATACTTTCTAATTTTAGGTAGAATGAGAATTTCATTCATATAATTGAAATCCTAAGAATCTGAGACTGAGTTGTACAGAAAGACAGTTATAACAAGTTTGTGCCATGGACCAAAAGAATCCCCTGCCCTTTGGGGGTTGACAATAATTTCACAATATGTGTGACTAATGGGGCATGATTTTCTCATCCAATGGTACCATACATTTATAAAGTTGGCTCTTACACACTAAGCAATCGAGAAAACAAAGAAAATTTTTCAAAAATTCTTGTATGGGAGATTTCTTGTGAAAATCTCACTCGCAAATACCGAGCATCTTCATTAAACATTCCTCTCCACTACATCAGCAGAGAAATTAACCTGCTCAAGGAAATTGGAATGGCTTTCAATCTAAAATTGTAGTGACAAATTTTATACAATAGGATAGGCATCTGATGTTAGTGTACTCTGTGATAATTTCAGATCTTTATTTATATTTAACATAGTTAAAATATTTCTTGTAAAATATTCATGTGGCAGTAAAAAAAACTTGCTCTGGCAGCTGGATAGCACTGTGTTACTTTCATATTGTGTGTGTGTGTGAGTGTGTGCATGTGTATTTGAGTGAGTGAGAGAGAGAGAGAGAGAGATCTGGCCCGCTCCTACAGACCCAGTCAAAGGACAAGCAGCTCGATAGAAGCAAATTTATCAGTGGCCATTTCTGAGGCTGTAGGTGCAAGGAACATTTTACTGCAAGAGGAAGTGAAATTGAGAGAAACTGGGCCAAGTAGGTGCACTCTAGCAATCAAAGGTTGTGTCATGGTATTGTCGGAACACAATAGTTGGAAGGTTATTCTTATGATCAAAAAGGAGAATCCCCATCACTGGAGCCTGCTAGCAGGCTATTACATTTCTGTGGGTAGTCTCTTCATGTTGCGATGGACTCCAATCTGGGTAAAATGGCTACTTCATTGATGAGTTAGGCTACCGGTGGTTGGCCAATCTGACAGCTTTCTTGATACCTGACAAATGAAATGGTGCTGAGAACATACATGCAGATAGGTCAGAATAACATGAACGTAGAACCTCATTAATTTTATCCAAAACCATCAAAACCAAGCAACTGAGTCAGCATCAAGAAAACAATTCCTCTTACTGAATTCACATTTGCAAGATAATTTCACATATTGGGAGTTGAAAGGCTCACCTACCAGTTAAACAGATTAGAACACAATGGAGACAGACTTGGGAATGTATAATAAATCTTTTTTTTCTTTCTCCAGCTGTTTATAAGCAGCAGAGCAGAGAATTAAAATGGATTTACATATCAAGGGCAAAAAGACTCTTTCTCATTCCCTGTCTCTCTCATCATCTCAGAAGATAGAGTCTGCTGAAAATGCAGTGTGTGGAAAAAAACAGTTTACAAGGAACTCAAAGGAACAGACTTGTCCATTGCTGAGGATGTGGACTCAAATAAACTTGTAAACTGATACATTCTTCCTTTCTGTATCAGACAGACACCAGGGACACACCAGTGAGTGAGATACAGAGTTAACTCCAGGTGATCAAAAGTAACAGTAGCTTTAATAGACAGTCACTCTTTTAAGCATATTACCTGTTTGTGAATGTATCATTTTTATTTTTTCCTTGGAGTTAGTAGGTAATAAAATTCCTCTTGTTTTCGGTAAAAAATAATTAGTTACTGTTCCTTTTGTTCTGATCTAGTTAACAACATCTTCAATTGAAGAGTGATAGCTGCACAGTAAGCTGCATGAAGTATTTGTTGAGACCAGCTAAGTTAAAAAGTGGAAGACAAATTCTCTTCTTCAATTGACCATAACAACTCACCTAGATATGGCTTTCAACAATGTGTGTTGTAAATAGACCTCATGAATTCATTGGCCAAATGACTGTGATTATGCACAAACAAATGCACAAAGATTGAGATGAAAGGAAACAAAGAAACCTGTTGACCTGTTCATTTGGTGACACCAAGAACAGGTGGAGGAATATCAGAGTATTCAAACTGTCTTTGCATGTCTAAATCAAAATAGTATTTCAATCTTTTAGGCTCAATCAAAAACTTGACTGTGCATTTACTGTAAACTGCTCAATCTGCAGTATCCAAAAATTCAATTTCTGTTTCACTGAAACAAATTGCAATCATTTTGTGTTTTTAATTTTACCTGCAATTTAATCTCTTCCAATGTTTCTTAACGTGTATTGTGAGGTAAAATGAAAGGGAACATGATGAATTCCATACTTTCTCTTGAACGGTTTCTATTTTTGACTCACTGGAACATTTACAGTATAATAGTCTATTATGAGGTAGCATGCTTAGTACACAAGCATCTTGCACTACTGTTTAAATGTCTCAGCCTCCAGCCTTGAAAATCATTTAGCAGCTGGTTTCCATTACTTGATACAATACTTCATAATCAGCTTTATTGCTTAAGTAACTGAGAGTTCCTGAATTGTTAGTTGTATCCAAGAAAATATTACAAAATTGCCATAAATTTCTGCAATTAGAACTCCAGGAGGCCATCCTTCAAATTGGTCAATGAAAATCATTTTGTATCGTTTAGATTTTTGCTTAAATGAGGCAATGCAAAATTACATATTTGTGTTTCACTATCAATGACAGAGTATCAGCCTACGCCATGACACAAAGCAACATCTATTTTTCAGATAACCAGTGCATTAAAATGAAACTAAATCATGCCCATTTTGCAGTTTGCTTACTCAATTTGCAAAGTTGTCATTTTCCTTTCTGGGGGCAGAAGGAATGGGAGCTCCCTTACTGCATTAGGCAGCTGTTATGCATCTGTTGCCTGTTACAATGTTGTCAGTAAGATATACTGAAAGTGATGGATCCTTACAAGATAGAGAGGAAAAGAAGTACATGAATAAAAAGGAAGACTGCTCAGAAAAGTCATGTTAGAACTGATTTGATTTTCTGTCTAGATACAACTTTTATCATGCAATCATTGATTTTGAAAAGCCTACACTTTGTCGATTTTCCCATTTCGTCCACCTCTTGCTCCTCCCTGATTATTTGCTGCAATATAATTTCACAGGCTCCCACTGCTAATTTACATAGAGATCATTGATTAAGTTAGAACCAAGTAAGAGAGAGAATTAGTTGTTGGCCATTGTATGTATCAGGAGCAACCAACTTAACTGAGACTGCTAGAAATGACGATACTGTATTTCAATGTAAACACATCATTTCCCCACAAGACTTGGGTGGCACGGTGGCTCAATGGTTAACAGTGCTGCCTCACAGCGCCAGGGTCCTGCGTTCAATTCCAGCCGTGGGCGACTGCCTCTGTGGAGATTGCACATTCTCCCAGTGTCTGCGTGGGTTTCCTCCAGATGCTCCGGTTTCCTCCCACAATCTAAAGATGCGCAGGTTAGGTGAGTTGGCCACGCTAAATTGCCCATAACGTTAGGTGCATTAGTCAGAGAGAAATGGGTCTGGATGGGTTACTCTTCGGAAGGTCAGCGTGAACTTGTTGGACCGAAGGGCCTGTTTCTACACTGTAGGGAATCTAATATGACCCTCCGCTGGAGTGCTCACTCCTGGGAAAGGGGACAAGGGAAGGCCATGGCCTAGTGTCATTATCGCTGGACTAGGGTTTACATCCCACCAAGGCCAATAATGAAATTTGCATTCTATAATTAAGAGTTGAGTGTTGACCATGAATTAACTGTTGATTACTGGAAAAACCCATCTGGCTCACTAATGTCCTTTAGGGAAGGAAACTACCATCCTTAACTGGTCTGGCCTACTTGTGACTCCAGACCCACAACAATTTTACTGACTCTTATATACCCTCTGGGCAATTAAGGATGCTTAATAAATGCAGGCCTGGCCAGTGAAACTCTCAACTCATGAATGAATAAAAATCAATCGAAATCTTTGATATTCAAAAGAACCCTATCATTTTTCTTTTTGTTCACTCATGGGACGTGGATAAAATACTGAAGTTGAGGTTCAAATCCGTGTTCAACACAACTCAGTTCTGAAGAAGAGTTATATCAGACTTGAAACATTAACTCTGTTCCTCTCTCCACACACCTGCTGAGTTTATCTGTTTTTATTTCATAAATAATTCTCCTCCTGCAGAAGAGAAAATTAAGGGGGGTATGTTGTTTGATAGAGGCACATAAAATCATCAAATATTAGATGGGAATAAACCTTCCAACTGGTGGAAAGATCAAGAATGAACAGATACATTTAAGGGAACTGGTACAGAAACATTTTTCACGATTGAGAGGTTGGGATATGGAAAGCCCAATCTAATCATTTTAGTGGAAGCAGGTTCAAACAAGGAGGACATAAGATTATTATCAAGGGGTGGTGATGGCCATGTGGTATTATCACTAGGCTTTTAATCCAGGGAACCAGGTAATATTCTGGGGTCTCAGGTTCAAATTCCTGCCATGGCAAATGGTGGAATTTGAGTTCAATAACAAATTTGGAATTAAGAATCTCATGAAACTGTGGTCAATTGTCAGGAAAAACCCATTTGGTTCATTAATGTACTTTTGCGAAGGAAACTGCCATCCTTGCCTAGTCTGGAGTTCATGTGACTCCAGGCACACAGCAATGCGGTTGACTCTAATGTTTACTAAATGGGCAATAAATGCTGACCTGGCCAGCAGTGCCCACAACCTGGCCACATCCTGTGAAAGAAGATTTAAAAAAATCTGAAAATAAGAAATGTACAGAGATATCAGATAAGGCAGAGAGTGGCGCTGGTCAAATTGCTCCTTGGGAGAGTTGATGCAGACATGATAGGTCTAATGGCCTCTTTCTGTGCTGTAACAATACTGTGATTCTCTAAGTTAAGTGTTGTCCCCTTAGACCTGATTAATTAATTGAGCACTGATTGTAATTTTATGATAAATTATCAAATAGACTTTAGTTTTTTATATTAATTAATTGATCTGGTCTCACTTTACAGTTAATTAATTTAAATTTAAATTTGAAAATTATCATGATACTCACCTCATGTGACTTTGTTTTATTGCAGCATTTTAAAATTTATTCTGAATATTTTTCAGGGTTTTTCTGTGTTTCCAGGTCACTGCTGCTCCCCAGTGTTCTCAGGTAGCCTCTGTGCTGGTTGTATTCTTGGGCTACTGCTGCTCTGACTATGTTCTAGCTCACCACCGCACTCATGATCATCTCTTCACATTTCTGCTGCTGACTTCCGATGTGAACAGTACTTGTGTGAAGCTACTGGCTTGGTTGAAGTCATGCTGCCTACTGCTCTAGAAAATTGTCATCTTCTATTTGTCGAATGATCAGGTCTACATTCACTTTAGTTCACATGAACAGGCTTGATTAAACATAGTGCTTTCAAGGGAGGTTAAGAATGGACATTTGGAACCTTACAGACTCGGGCTCCAACTTCACTTCTCTACTTTTGAACTTGAACACATGTGACAATAAAATCAAAACCAAATACAAAGTGATCCAATGTTGCAATTACATCGCTACTGACAAACCTGATTAGCTGATCTCCTCATTTTAAAGTCATCATGAACCATTTACTCCACATCTATTATACTTCTTGAGGCTTGTTTCCAAGATTTGAAATTTTTAAATAAACTTTCTCTATTTGTGATTGTACACATGAAGATAAAGTTGGTTTCAGCAATTTGGATGGCACATCATCCACCTTTCCTGAATCTTTACCAGTTCAATCACAAATGGAGCTTCAAACATTTTTACACCCAGCAGAGACATTCAAAACATCTCAGATTATTTGAAACATCTTAGATTATGTTTGCTGGAATGGGATCTTCAGTCATGCATGAGAGATCCCTTGCTGCTTCAATATAGATTCATGGACATTAAAGATTTTTTTTACTGCTTCCCTGCCTTCATTTTAGTGGAGAATTTAAATATCTAACTAGTTGTTGTTGCTGCAGATTCTTTAGGGTTCTGTGAAATAATTGTTACCTCATTCAAAAACAGGATGGTTTTCCTCAAAATTGACAACAGAGACGTCATTAACACCATCAGTTGAATCCAAGAGTACAGCGAGTTGATGAAATGGTAAAGTTACTGCACTCGTAATCAAGAACACTCAGCTAATAAATTGGGCACATGTGTTTGAATCCAACCCTGGCATATGGTGAAATTAGAATTCAATAAAATCCGGAATAAAATGGTAACCATGTAATCACCTCTGATTGTCAGTTTAAAAAAAAAATCACAGAGACACAATACCAATAAATAAAAATAATACCTTTTAGAATGGAAATTTATCATCTGTACCTGGTCTGGTCTACATGTGACTTCAGACCCACAGTAATGTGTTTGACTCTGAGCTGCCTTCTGGGGAATAAGGAATGGGTAAAAAATGATGGCACAGCCTGAAAAAGAAAACTCTATCTCCACTAAACGAACAACGTGAGTGTGGATTTCCTTCTCTGTCTCTCTCTGTGTCCTGAGCATGAAATCCAAGGCCTAGAATATCATGTTTATTTAATGATTTTGATGTCAAGATCACAGGAATGTCAGTGTTCTTCCTGATTGATACTCACATGAATGTACCCACAAGAGAAACATCCTTTCCACCAATTACATTCCGGAATTCCGGATCACATACATTTAAACCTCTGTCACTCTTCCAAGCGCCAATGGAAAATTAACATAGCGAACATTGGAAAAACTCAGCAAGTCTGGCAGCATCCATGAAGAGAGACACAGAGTTCACTCCAGTATGACTCTTATTCAGAACTAAAAGGTTTTGGAAAATAAGATTTTTTTACAGTTCTAACAGAGGCAGAGGAGGAGTTAAGGTCATATTGTATACAGGTCCAATGCAGAAGACAAAGGGTTTAATAACAGTGAAAGAATAAAGACATACAGAAAGAGTGCTATTTAAGGTGTGGAAGGAAGATAATTTGTCCTTTCTACAAAGAGTAAAGTAAACAAGGCACAATCGTGACATGATTGTGAGGGAAGCAGGGAAACGAAGGCAAGGAAAATGGAGACCAGATATAATGCAGTTAGTTTCTGAAATTTTGGATGTGAACATAGGCACTATAGTTAGTAAGTTTGCAAATGACACCAAAATTGGAGGTGTAGTGGACAGCAAAGAAGGTTACCTCAGATTACAACTTGATCTTGATCAGTTGGGCCAAAGGGCTGAGGACTGGCAGATGAAGTTTAATTTAGATAAATGTGAGGTGTTACATTTTAGAAAGGCAAATCAGGGCAGGATTTATACACTTTATAGTAAGGTTCTGGGGAGTGCTGCTGAACAAAGAGACCTTGGAGTGCAGGTTCATAGCTCTTTGAAAGTGGAGTCGCAGGTACATAGGGTACTGAAGAAGGCGTTTGGTATGCTTTCCTTTATTGGACAGAGTATTGAGTATAGGAGTTGGGAGGTCATGTTGCGGCTGTTAGGCCACTGTTGGAATATTGCATGCAATTCTGGTCTCCTTCCTATCGGAAAGATGTTGTGAAACTTGAAAGTGTTCAGAAAAGATTTACAAGGATGTTGCCAGGGTTAGAGGGTTTGAGGTACAGGGAGAGGCTTTAGAGGCTGGAGTTGTTTTCCCTGGAGCATCGGAGGCTGAGGAGTGACCTTATAGAGATTTATAAAATCATGAGGGACATAGATAGGGTAAATAGACCAAGTAATTTCCCTTGGGTTAGGGAGTCCAGAACTAGAGGGCTTAGGTTTAGGGTGAGAGGGGAAAAATTTAAAAGGGAACTAAGATGCAGCTTTTTCACACAAAGGATGATGCATGTATGGAATGAGCTGCCAGAGGAAGTAGTGGAGGCTGGTTCAATTACAGCACTTAAAAGATATCTGGATGGGTAAACAAATAGGAAGGGTTTAGAGGCATATAGGCCAAATGTTGGCAAATGGCTTATGTTGGGATATCTTGTCGGCATAGATGAGTTGGACCGAAGGGTCTGTTTCCATGCTGAACATCTCTATGACTCTGTGATAAGTTATTCAATTTAATGGTAAGACCTCAGGGCTGTAGAATACCTTAGCAGAAAATATGGTATTGTTCCTTGATCTCTAGTTACCCTTTGATGGATCATCGCAGTAGGCCCAGAATAATCGTGTCAGCAAACGGAGCGGCATGGTGGCTCAGTGGTTAGCACTGCTGCCTCACAACACCAGGGTCCCAAGTTTGTTTCCAACCTCGGACGACTGTCTGCGTGGGGTTTGCACATTCTCCCTGTGTCTGCATGGGTTTCCTCTGGGTGCTCCAGTTTCCTCCCAGAGTCCAAAGATATGCAGGTCAGGTGAATTGGCCGTGCTAAATTGCCCGTAGTGATAGGTACATTTGTCAGAGGGAAATGGGACTGGGTGGGTTGCTCTTTGGAGGGTCGGTGTGGACTTGTTGGGCCGAAGGACTTGTTTCTACACTGTAGGGAATCTAATCTAGGGCAAACTGATTCATTAAAATTACAGCAACTGGAGGTCATGGTCACACTCATGGACAGAACAGAGGGGTTCTGCAAAATGTTCAATTGTTTGCGTTTGGTCTTGTCAATGTAAAGAGGATCATATTGTGTGTACTATAAGCATTAGACTGGATTAAAAGAAGTACAATTGAAATATTTCTTCACCTTGAAGGCATATTTGAGGCCTTGGACAATGAGAAGGGAGGAAGTGAATGGGAAGATGTTAGACCTTCTGCAAATACATGGGCAAGTGCCATGGTGGAATGAGAAAGCATTAGGAGAGATGTGGGGGTGGTCCAGACTGTCATTGAGGGAATGGTCCCTGAGGAATGACCCTCAGTGGAGGTGAGGGGAAGATGTTTTTGATGGTGACATCCTGTTAGTGGCGCTGAAAGTACTGGAAGATGATCCATTGAATCTGGAGACTGGTGAGGACACATGGAAACCATATTGTTGTTGACACAGTAATTTGCTTTCATTCCAATGGAAACAAGCTCAGCCTGTCCAACCTATCCTTATAATGCAATGTACTCTTTCCAATATCAATCTAGTAAACCTTCACCGAACTGTCTCCTGTGCATTTACATCCTTCCTTAAATAAGGAGACCAAAACTGCACACCACATTCGAGATGTGGTCTCAATGAAGCCTTGTATGAATGAAGCAAAAGCATATTTACAATATGATTAGCAACTAAGATTATAAGAGTGCTTTACAATCATCTTCTTTGTTAAATCATCGCACAAAAAATAGTTTGAACCTAACCTGAGGCAAATTTGTTTCTTTTTCCTACTGTACAGGATTATTTCCTATTTGATTATCTATGCTACCAATGTAATAATTTTCTTTTACTTCAGAATATTGCCTTGTGTTTAATGTTTTTAATGGTATGACTTGTTATTCTGTTAAGAGTGCTATTACTTTTTATTATTGAATAAGTAAAATGATGGCCTGTGTTAGCCAGTCCAGTGTGTTGTTATTATTTGGCTTAACTGAACAGATTGCTCATCAAGTATTGAAAATGTGCAGACATGAGAAATGTTTGCTGTGCTTGTTTCACCCTCCTTTGATTTCCTGCAGCTTTTATTGTTTCATTTATCTTCTTGAACCTTTCAGAGGATATGTGAACTTTAAATCTTGGATGTCAGTCTTACATGAATTCAAATCAATAACGCAAAGCAGGATTCCTTTAGTGCATGGATTAATGAAATACAATGGTGAAGCATAAAATAGTTCCCTTTCCTCTGTTATACTTTTGAATGGAACATTTTTTGTGTTTACTTGCCATTTTCAATGTTACCTTTTAATTATTATGACTTATATATTTGTGTGAAGGGAGGATGGAATTGACTGATTAGACATTTTTAGGCATTTATTAATCATTGTCCTACATCACAACAACATGAGGAATTAATCCACTGATATATCACTATATTTAAGTCAAAACATACATTTGCTAGAATGATGATTGTCAGACTTAGATGACACAAAATGTTAGGCATTTCTCAATCATCCACCTTTCCAATCAACAGAACAACAAATTTAATAGAACAATGTCAGTGACAGGCCAACATTTTACACAGATTCTTCTAGATTGGCCAAACTTTTCTAAACTTGTCAAATCATGAAGCTGTCCACACAGAAGTGCAAAATCGTGGAGCACCGGACAAACCATCGATGGGTATCAAGGTCTCCCCGTGAAACAACCTGCAAAGGCTTCAGAAACGGCCAAGCCTGTAGCAACATTACAAGTGTGACCGACTGGACAGAAAGTAAAGTTGATACAACAAGTGGAAAACTGCATCATGAAGGCGAAATTATGAAGGAGAGACGGCCTGTAGAAGTTTATAAAATGGTGAAGTGTAGAGATTGAGTTAATGGTAGTTGTCTATTCCCTGGGATGGGGGATTTCAAGACTAGGGAGCACATTTTTAGGGTGAGAGGAGAGAGATTTAAAAAAGAAATGAGGGATGGAGAAAGGTTCGTGTGTGGAATGAACGTCCTGAGGAAGTGGTGAATGTGGGTACAATTACAACATTTAAAAGACATTTGGATAAGTATATGAATAGGAAAGGACTGGAGGGATATGGTCCAGGAGCAGGCAGGTGGGACTAGTTTAGTTAGCGATTATGTCTGGCATGGACTGGTTGGACTGAAGAGTTTGTTTCCATGCTGTACCACTCTATTGATTCTATGAATGGAACATTCTACCATCAAGTTTTTCCACTGTTTTCAGATACATTTGTTCAGTCAGGTTATTGAAAATGTGAACAAATAGAATAAATAATATCACATTTCACATCATCACATCAACATTAACTGTTTTGCTGTGTTTTCCATTCAGATTCCAGTCTGTACATTGTTTGACATAGGCAGGTTTCATAGGCTTGTCAGTTTACGTGAAGATACATTCAGGTGGGAATAGTGCCTCACCTGTCACACAGCATGTGTTTTGAGATGGTTCCACTGAGAGTCGACACATCAACATTTTGCAGCACTCAATTTATAAAGTTAAGCAAAAGAAATTCAGTAGTCAGATTCACTACAGTTATATACATAAAAAACAGACTCAACCATAAACCTTGTCCTTTATCTTTATCTGATTTTCACTAATGACTACATTTTTAAAATGTTCTGCTAAAATGTTATAAATTCTATTCAATAAAGTATTTAGATTCAACATTGTTTGAAGGATTAAGAATTCTATTCAGAATGCTGGGATCCAACCTCAGTTCCTGTTCTGAGTTGCTGTTCTCACCTGGAGATACAATTTTTATTTAAATTTTAAGAGTCATGCTATTAATTTCAAGATCAAGTGACTTAATTTTATTCAATACAATTCAATATAGAGATGTTTGTCCAATGGTTGCTCTTCCATCTCAAAGCATTTTTTTATAAACAGAATAATCTGTAAACTAGATTTCCAATCTGGAATGCAGAGATTAGACTTTGTCATGATTAATTCAACAGCAATACAAAGGATTTTATTTCTCTAACTGGCATTGTGTTCTAAATCACACTGACTGTTTGAGATAACGTCCTCACACAACTTTTATAAAGTAAAATCACATTTCTAGTTTACATACATATTTACCTTTTCAGGAAAATGTGAATGGAAGTTAGATCTTTTAATTGTGCAGGTTTTCACCTAAAATGTGTCATTTCTATCTCTTTCCCCTTTATAATTTCCTTCAGCATACACATCCCTTGACTGAGACAGCTGAAACGTTGACTCTCCTGCTCCCCAGATGCTGCCTGACTGGCTGTGCTTTTCCAGTGCCACACTTTCTGACTGAGACAGTGAGCAAGCAACTTATGCTTAGTTTTGTACAAGAGATTGTCAACCCGTCGTGCGTAGAAACTTGACACCAAATATTTAATTAGTTCTCAATGGTAATTCCCTCTTTGATGAGTCATGTGCACAGAAGCTGTGCCCTGTCACAATCAAATCGTTGCACCAACTCAAGGTCCAGTGGCAGTTCACTAGAATTATCACAAACACAACAGTGACACAGAACCAAAAACAGAAATTGCTGGAAAAACTCAACAGATGTGGCAGCATCTGTGGAGAGAAAGCAGAGTTAACATTTTGGGTCCAGTGACTCTTCTTCAGAACTCTTTGCCTTCTGAACTTCTTTGTTGATTTTGTTTAATGACACAGAAACATTGGGTTCTGACCTTGCACTGACATTCTTGCATGAAGCTTTCACCTGACCCAAAGAGGTCGTCCATGAAAGAGGAGAAAAGGAGTTGCAAGTTGCATTTTTCTAACTGTGCAGTTGTATTTCCAAGGCACAGACAGCTAAAATTGTGGCATTTCAGCTAAAAAGGCTAAAATTGTGACCCAAATATGGAGTGAAGTAGTATGGGCAAATCAAATAATGAGAAGATCATCTTCTCAGCTGTAATACGCACCTTACATAACAGAAACTGTAGGCTGCTCATCCAAGTTAACCAGCATTGTCCTCACTTTCCTGTGTTTTTGGACAAACTGTTGAGAAACTACTCATAAAAATCTCTTTGCAATTCCCATGGATGTACTAGATTTTAAAGCTCTAGAATTGGGATGTAGAGAGTGAACCTGCACGCAGTAATCCAAGTGTTGACAACATTTTAAGAATGGACCTTCTACACACTTCATTATATTTATGGTGTCAGGCTTATCTTGTTTGGACATGTGTTTCAAGAAACCATAGGGATATCCTGATCTTTGGGGGAAGTATTTTCTGAAATCAGGAAATTGTTTGGCAGATAATTTTAATTAGTCTCAGCAGCACCAATTTTCATGATTAGGTGCCATATAAAAATTAAATGCAGTTTTAATTACAACATAGTACACAGAACTGTACAGTACAGGAATGGGCCCTTCAGCCCACGATGCTGTTTAGGTGGCTCAGTGGTTAGCACTACAGCCCCACAGCACCCAGAGACCCAGGTTCGATTTCAGACTCGGGTGACTGTCTGTTTGAAGTTTGCACATTCTCCCTGTGTCTGTGTGGGTTTCTTCCAGGTGCTCTGGTTTCCTCCTACAGTCCAAAGGCGTGCAGGTTAGGTGAATTGAACATGGTAAATTGCCCGTAGTGTTAGGTGCATTAGACAGAGGGAAGTAGGTCTGCGTGGGTTACTCTTCAGAGGGTCAATGTGGACTTGTTGTGCCGAAGGGCCCGTTTCCACACTGTAGGGAATGTAATCTGAACATGATGCCAAATTAAACCAATCCCTGCTGCCTGCCCTTGGTCTATATCCCTCCATTCCCTGTTTACTTGTGTGCTTATTTAAAAGTTCCTTAAACACCACCATTATATCTGCCTCCTCCACCACCTCTGGCAGTGTGTTCCAGACTCCTACCACTCTCTGTGTAAAAAACTTGCCCCTCACATCCCCTTTGAACTTTCCCCTTCTAATCTTAAATACATGGACCCCCAGTAATAGACATTCCAACTCTCGGAAAAAGATTCCGACCGTCAACCCTATCTAAGCACCCATTAATTTTATAGACTTCTATCAAGTTTCCTCTCAGCCTCCGCATCTCAAGAGAAAACAACACAAGTTTTTCTAGCCTCTCCTTATGCTCATACCTTCTAATCGAGGCAGCATCCTGGTAAACCTCTTCTACACCCTCTCCAAAGCCTCCATGTTGTTCCTGCAATGTGGCAACCAGAGTTAAACACAATACTCTAAGAATGGCCTAACCAAAGTCTCTTAACACTACAACATGACATCCTGACTCTTGTGTCAGTTGTGTCAATTCCCCAACCAATAAAGGCAAGCATGCCATACACCATCTTTCCCACCCTATCTTCTTGCATGGCCACTTTCGGGGAGATGTGGACTTGAACCCCATGATTAAGTGATTGATCATAGGCCACTGTCTTACAGTAAAGTGACAATGAAACTGACCAAAAATATGTAAGTGTTCACATGCACTTAAGTACTTTTTCCAGCAGATAGATACATCTTCTTCATTCAACGGTATTGATAATCTGACTTTAATGAAATAAATCTAAAGAGAAATTGGTGAAGTGACATTTTTGTGAGTTTCATGGAGACTTTCACTCCTGGAGGCCTAGCTACTTTCTCATCTGAAACTCACCCCAGGGTGCCATTGTCTGATGCTCCACTGATTCTCCCATACATTGTAACTGGAAGTAACTGTGACTTTCGGGGCATCACAATATTCCTGATGTTGCTGTGTAGCTGGTCAAGACCTGGCAGTCCGGCATTGTACTTCAAGGCTTGTAACATTTGTTCTGATTTGTAAATAAGGTGAAATTGGCCAATTACCTTGAGGTGAATAAAATAAATTGAAGGCAGCTAAACAGATAGACAAACAGGTGACTGACTTCTTAAATTGACAGGTCAGTTATCTATTCCAGCCGTTTCAGAGATTTAGCGTGTGCAGTTCTATAACCACTGTTGTCACAGTGTCATAGAGATCACAAGCACAGTAAAACGCTTTTCAGTCCATCAAGTCTGCATTAGTAAAAAAAAGCCATCTAAATATTCAAATCCCATTTTCCAGCAGTTGGCCCAAGCCTTGTCTGTCTTGCCTGGGTTTTCCATTATGAATGCTTGATGAGATATAAGTCGAAGGAATGGACTCAAGGGTTATTTATACAACTGTGAAGGGAACTTTGTGCATTGTTGAACTGACACGTTTATGAGCTGTTGAGAGAAACAGAGGGCTTTGAAATGTTTTTGTATAACTTTGTTTACTTTGATAGTTTTGTGAGCACTTAATGGATTTAACCCATTTCCATGGAGATTTTGTATGGATGTTTGTTTGTGGTGACAATTTAATGAGCATTTCAATATTGTTATAGAACTTATGAGTTCTATCTAAAATAGTTAGTTGGTGAGCAGATGTGAAGAATTCTAGGAGCTGTTTTTGCAGCCTGAGGTTTTGGGTGTAGGAATATAAAGGGGCATTTTAGATATAAGGCATCTGAGGGTGTATGCGCTGGTGAGATGAAGGTCATATAGGTTGAGGGGTAGAATGGCTGGCATTCATTTTCAGAATGAGATTGATGTACCAGAGAATGGACAGTGAATAGAGATAGGTCTTCTGACCTACTCAGAATCTGCTGCCTCTATTCTCACGTTAGCTCTGCTTCCAGGGGTGATTGTCCAACTCTAACCCAAATGAGGAGGAAGTGAGGACTGCAGATGTTGGAGATCAGAGTTTGTCTGTGTTGGGAGTGTGGTGCTGGAAGAGCACAGCAGGTCAGTCAACATCTGAAGAGCAGGCAAATCGACGTTTCGGGCATAAGCCCTTCTTCATAATGAGAGATGATA
Organism: Chiloscyllium plagiosum; assembly: GCF_004010195.1. Taxonomy (NCBI): domain Eukaryota; kingdom Metazoa; phylum Chordata; class Chondrichthyes; order Orectolobiformes; family Hemiscylliidae; genus Chiloscyllium; species Chiloscyllium plagiosum. The sequence goes on from NC_057715.1 coordinate 8,880,936, forward strand.
AAGTTGACCAGAAATCAGAATAGGAAGATTCCTAACTTGAGAATGAAAATCTTAGTCTTCGTATCTGAGATCCATTGACACATTAAAGCACAGCTTTATCCCATCTTCGCCTGCTGCTGATATGTACCACCTTGCCATCAGCCATTTCAGAATAATCCACAGGAACATACACCACAGTCAAATTATTTCTAATTCTTTGCTAGTTAGATGAGAATCAGTTGTGTCAATATATGCCCAGAATTGAACCTGTGATTTTCCTACTCTATCCTGCATTAGTGTGTTTATTCACTAAGTTGTAAGAAAATCATGTGCAATCATTATTAATTAGAAAAATAAGCATTTGCAGTTTTACAGCTCTTTTGCACGACCTCAGGATTGAAAGTGCTCTACAACAAATTACATTTTTGGGGTGGAGAAGGTTAGTAGTTAGACACTCCAGCCTGGATGCGGTGCATAGAGAATGAATAAATGGGTCTTCTGTAAATTGGCACGATGTGATGAGTAGGGTCCTGCACAGTCCGAGCTGGGAGTCCATGGTGGCTAAATTTACAGATGACCTAAAGATCGAGAGGAAAGTACGTTGTGAAGACAACTTTGCAAGGAAGCAGAATGATACAGATAAATTGAGTGAATGGGCAAGAACTTGACAGATAGATTATAAAGTGGGGAAACGTGAAGTTGTTCACTTTGGCAAGATGAATAAAAACCATTATTTAAATTGAGAATGACTGGAGAGTTTTGAGGTGCAGAGGGACTGAAGTGCTCAAGCAAAATGTTAGTATGTAGGTACAGCAAGTGATTTAGAATGTTAATGCAATGCTCTCATTTATTATCAGAGGAATTGAACATAAAATTAAGGATGTTACACTGCAGTTTTAAAGGGCTTTGGAGAGATTAATCAATTTATGTGCAGTTTTTGTCTCCTTATTTAAAAAGGGTATAAATTTTTTGAGTTCAGAAGAACTTTATTGGATTAATACTTGGAATGAGTGGGTTGTCCGATGAGCAAAAGTTGGACAGGCTGGCTTTGATTTCACTGGAGTTTAGCAGTGTGAGCGATGAGCTGATTGAAGTGTACAAGATCCTGAATGGTCTTCACAATGTGATTGGTGGAAAGGAATTTTATTCCTGTGGGTGAGTCCAGAACCAGGTGGCATTGTTTTAAAGCTGATGGTCACCCTTTTAAAACAGAAATGAAGGAGTGTTTTTTGAATCTCAGAGAAATGTGCAACTTTGGAACTCTCTGTCTCAGAAATGGGTGGAGTCAGGGTCATTGAAGATGTTAAGGCAGAAGTAAATAGAACTTGTTACACAAGTTTTTGAATGTTGAGGACATATGACGTTGAAGAAAAATAGGAGTCAGCTAAATGGACTGGTATCACAAATCATTAAATATGACAAGTGTCTACACAATACTAATAGTTGACCTCAGCGCAGGAAATCAGGATGTGGAATCTGGTTTAGATGGAAATGAGGAACAAAAGGGGAAAGGAGCTATCGGTGGGTGTGGTCTATAGGTTCCCCGACATTAAAACAGAATGTAGGACAAAGTATATCAGAAGAACTATTAGATGCTCGTGATAAATAATCTGAGCTTCTGACTCTATCTCCTTACCATCCCAAAATGGCCTATTCCACTTCTGAAATATTTCCAGACTCCATCCTGTTTGATACTGTCAACTTTATCCATGCTTTTGTGACCTCCAAGTCTAAGTATTAGATGCTCTTTAGGTCAGATTTCCCCTTTGCTGCACTCCCATAAACTTCAACTCATCAAAAACTCTGTTGCCCCATGCTATCATGTCCCGAATTCCATTCAGCCAACATCGCTCTACACTAGTCCCTCATCTTCAAATTTCTTAACTTTCTCCAACCCACAGGCCTGCAAGTAGTCTCTGTTTCTCTAACTCTGATATCTTCCACTTAACCAGCTTCCTTCACTCATCTACTTTGACCATGCCACTGGCTGTCTGGATCCAAAAATTTGGAATTTCCTTCCTAAATATCTCCTTTCAGGAGCTCCTGAAAATCTATTCCTTTGGCTAAACGTTTTGGTCACCTCCCCAAGCATTTCCTTCTTTGGCACTGAATCAATTTCCTTTCGCCCTATTATACTCCTTTTGAACAATCTGGCACGTTTTATCATGCTAAAGGCAATATATAAATACTGCTTGTTCACATCATGGCCCTCAGCCAACCTCAATATCTTGCCTCATTTCTCAAGTCAGTGTAAAAAATGCACAATGCTATCCAAATCACCATAGTCACACCCACGTCAAACTTAAAAAAAAATTACAAGTTATTACATTTCATGTTGAGCACACTCACAAAAACATGTCTGAAAATAATTTTCCTAATGTCAGTTTCAGGACTAATAGGTACATTGAAATTCTGTCTGAAAAAAAATTAAAACATTGAAACAAATTGAACTTGTGCAAAATTTCCATTTACCTTATTGGAAATAGGATATGAAGTCAATGTAGTTGAGAATAAAATGACCATGGCAGATAATTGAATTGGGCAGTACAATAGGATCGATGCTGATAGGCTGAATCAAGTAGATTTTACTGAAACTAAACAGGATGCTTAAGGGTAGGTTAAAAAAATTGATAAATCAGGAAACATGAGTTAGAAATAGAAGGAAATAAAAAATAAAACAGAAATAAAACAATCAATGAATGAGGTGTCAGTTTTCACTGAGTCACAGTACTCTGCTTGCTGAGTCAGGAGGTGATGGATTGAAATTCCACCCCAGAATTGTGAGTGTTTAATTTTGGCCAATATTCTGGTGTAACCATGAGAAGGTGCATACTGTAGCATCTCCCAGCTGAGGCACAAAACTGCAGCACCACTGTCCCTTTCTGTTGCATGGAAAATATTCTGTGCAATGCTCAAAGAAAAGCAGGGAAGACTTCTTTAATATCTTGAATAAACAAATGTGCTTAAAACAGATTTTCTGATGATTTATTTTATGTTAGTTGACACACTCATTCATTATTTTGTTTCCAACAATGCAATACTCTCTTTATTTCAAGACTATGTTATTGGAATTAAAGTGGTTTGTAATTAGCTCAGATTGTGCAAAGTTCTATTTAACTTTGATTCTCACCACATTAGAACAATAAGTTGGTACCTTAGCACCGCTCATTGATAAGTAGGAGCCAGAGCATTGCTCTGAGGTTTACTCATTTTCTGTTCTGTCCCTTTAAAGCTATTACTCAAGTCAGCTAAATAGATCATTCAAAACACTTGTAACATCTTGTAAAACACAGACTCCAGGTCAAAAAAATCACCATCATTAAATTATGTAGATGAAGGGTGGTGACAACATTCATTACTAATTAACGTTGCCAGTTGACATTGTGAAACACTGCTCACAACATATTCCGAAGATAATCCGGTCTGAATTTAAAACTAGTTTGAAGGTAGAGGGCACATTATATACAACGGCACCCTGTCTACTGCCTAGCCACCTGTCCATGCTGCACCACAGTTTTTCTGGAATTAAGGGGATGAATTTGGGCACCTTACTTAAAGTAGATCAATTGAAGCCCATAAAAGGGAAATTAATACCCACTCTTCTCACTATCACTGATATTAAAACAGTGACAGGAATGGCCTGAGCCTGACAGATTTCTAAGCATGGGATGGTGCTGGTTAGTAGGGGATGAGAGAGCGCAAGGGGATGGCATTCCCTGCTAAACTGGCCCTCCTGTGGCATTGGAGAGTTAACCTCAAAGTATAGCCCATACCTTTCCTCAGGTTCCTTTACCCCATTTCAAACTTTGGCTTCTACACACTTCACTGAACCCCCAACCCCAGTCCCCAAACACTTCCAGTGCTCTGATACATCAATGAAGTGCTGTCCAATCTCAGTCGCACTACTGTGTGTAACCACCACTCACAGAGTGGTGTTACTGCTACTTGGAGTAGTCAGCTTCTGATTGGCCCCCAGCTCTCTGGAATGAGTCTTCCTGCCCTCAGAGGTGTGGCAATTAAAATAGCTCTGTTAGGTGAGCTAACACCCTCCTCAGTGCCTACCCAACCCCACTATGCCCCCATCCAACACACTTATCTCAGGGAGTTTCAGTTTTGTTTCAATGACACTTTATTAAAACTTTTCCACTGATTTATAGGAAGAGAATTATATGACATCTCAGAAGAAAATGGTGAAATATAACATCACAGGTGGAAACAGAAGATAGTACATCAGTAGTGCATAAGATTTCACATTCTTTTTAAATCAATGCTAGTTGCTTTGGCCTTGTTTAGTTCCTGCAATGTAATTAAAAATTGCATACTCCATTAGCATAACAAAAAGAAAGGAAATCATGCTACATACAAGGGTAAGGCAACAAATCACTTAAGACAAAAAAGTCTGATTCACTGGCCTATATTTAGAAAAAGCAATCAGTTTTGCTTTGAAGGAGGAGTTTCACAATGATAAAACTAAAAATAAAACTGACAGGTTAGAATCAATTTAATTAATTGGAGCAACATAATTACAAGATCAGCATTAGCTAATTGTGTTTTTCGTTCTGTTAATATGCGACTCACCTTTGTAGCTAACACCCATTGCCAAAGTGGAGTGGGCTGCTGGACAATGATGGATTGAGGATAAACTGTTCTATTGTTCTGAATCGGAAGCCTTTCAATGTACAAGACAGGAAATCTATCAATCTCTAGTGTACGATTTGTATCTAATGTGTGTTGATGACCACTGTCACTTCACAGGAGTCCCTATGGATTCAGCCTGATTGACTCAAATAGGTCATATAATCACACCCCCCCCCAAAAAAAAAATCATACACAGGGAGCATTAACAGGGTAGGTAATCAATATAACCATGCCACAAATAATGTGTCTGTGTCACATAATGTATCGCAGGAAGCTGTCTGACCCAATTTGACATTATCCCACCAAGATCAAGAGAAAAGAAGCAGCTAATTACTTAATTACTTACAGAACATTTTAAGTGTGTAGGTTTAAATCGTGAGAAAGAATATTAGAGTGCAACTATTCATAGCATTCCTACAGTGTGGAAGTAGGCCATTCAGCCCATTGAGTCCACAACAACCCTTCGAAGAACATCCCACCCAGACCCACCTCATCCCTGCAGCTCTATATTTCCCATGGCTCATCCACCTACCCTAGACATCCCTAGACACTATGGGCAATTTAGCATGGTTAATCCACCCTAACGAGGAGAAAGTGAGGACTGCAGATGCTGGAGATCAGAGCTGAAAATGTGTTGCTGGAAAAGTGCAGCAGGTCGGGCAGCATCCAAGGAACAGGAGAATCGACGTTTCGGGCATAAGCCCTTCTTCAGGAAGAAGGGCTTATGCCCGAAACATCGATTCTCCTGTTCCTTGGATGCTGCCTAATCCACCCTAACCCGCAGATCATTGGACTGTGGGAGGAAATTGGAGCACCCGTAGGAAACCCACACAGACACGGAAAGAACATGCAAACTCCATGCAGTCTCCCAAGAGTGAAATTGAACCTCTGTGTAAGAGCCTCACTTAGTTACATTATCTATTAATGACTTAGATAATGTCATAAAAGCTATGAATCTAAATATATTGATGACACAAGTTAGACAGCATTGATGATAAGTGTAGATAATAGCACAAAATTACAAAGGGATATTGATAGAAAAAGACAGAATAAAACAGGCAAAACTGTGGCTGATGGAGTTCAATGGAAATGTGTAATGTTATCCATTTTAGACTGAAAAGGGATAAATCAGAGGATTTTCTAAATGATGTGAAGTTAAATAGACTGCATGTCCAAACAGACTAGGGGATCCAAATGCATGGATCTTTAAAATGTCACAAACAGATGCAGAAAATAATCAAGAAAGCTAATGGAACATTGACCTTTATATCTACAGGACTGGGGTACCAGGATGGACAGGTTATGCTGTAATTATCCAAAATCCTGATTAGATCCCACTTGGAGTATGGTGAACTCAGCTGGGCACCACATCTTTGGAAGGTTACATTAGCCTGGGAGGGAGTACAGCATAGGTTTACAAGAATGGCACCTGCACTTCAGGGGTTAAGTTATGAGGAGAGATTACACAAATCAGGTCTGTTTTCTCTCGAATTTAGAAGGTTAAGGGGTGACCTGGCCAAAGTTTTAAGACAAGATAGACAAAGATAAACTATTTCCACTGGTTGAGGATTCTAGAACTAGGGGGCATAGTCTGAGAATGAGGGCCAGACCATTCAGGAGAGATGTTAGGAAGCACTTCTACTCACAAAAGGTAGCAGATATTTGGAACTTTCTTCCTCAAATGGCAGTGGATGCTAGATTCATTGTTAATTTTAATTTTGAGATTGATAATTTTTTGTTAAGCAAAGATGTTAAAGGATATGAGGCAAAGACCGTCATTTAGAGTTAAGCCCCAGGTCAGCTGTGATCTCAGTGAATGGTGGAACAGGTTGGAGGGGTTGAATGGCCTTCTCCCATTTGTATAATTGCGATCTTGCTGCTGCTGCTACCAGGTCTTGCACTTTAGAAAACAGAACACAGGCATGGACTATTTTCTAAACGGTGAGAAAATTCATAAAGCTGAAGTACAAAGGGATCTGGAAGTGCTAGTCCAGGATTTTCTAAAGATTGACTTGCAGGTTGAGTCCGTGGTTAAGAAAGCAAATGTAATGTTGTCATTTATTTCAAGAGGGTTAGAAAATAAAAGCAGCGATGTGTTACTGAGACTTTATAAAGCTCTAGTTAGGCCCCATTTGGAGTACTGTGTCCAGTTTGGAGCCCACACCTCAGAAAGGACATACTGGCACTGGAGCGTGTCCAATGGAGATTCACACGGATGATCCCTGGAATGGTAGATCTAACACACGATGAACAGCTGAGGATCCTGGGATTGTATTCACGTGGGTTTGGAATGTTGAGAGGAGATCTAGTAGAAACTTACAAGATAATGCATAGCTTAGAAAGGGTGGACGCTGGGAAATTGTTTCTGTCAGGTGGGGATACTAGACCCGTGGGCACAGCCTTAGAATTAGAGAGGGTTAATTTAGAATGGAAATGAGGTGACATTTCTTCAGCCAGAGAGTGGTGGGCTTGTGGAATTCATTGCCACAGAGCACGTTAAATGTCTTCAAGGCAGAGATTGATAAATTCTTAATCTCGCCAGGAATTAAGGGATACGGGGAGAGTGTGAGTAAGTGGCGTTGAAATGCCCATCAGCCATGATTGAATGGTGGAGTGGACTTAATGTGCCAAATGGCCTTACTTCCACTCCTATTTCTTATGGCCTTATGGTCTTATCTTTGGCAGGGTCCCCAGATGACAGACTAGATGCTGGTCTGTTCCAGGGAAGAATCTATTTCAAGTATGTAAGTATTAATGCTAGTAAGAGCAAAATACTGCAGATGCTGGAATCTATACTGAAAACAAAAAATACTGGAAATCACAACGGGTCAGGCAGCATCCATGGAGAGACAGCAAACTAACCTTTTGAGTCCAGATGACTTAAAACATTAACGTGTCCTGTCTCCATGGATGCTGCCTGACCCACTGTGATCTCCAGCATTCTTTGTTTTCAGTACTAATCCTAGTACTTACTTCAGACAATTAATTACAATGTTTGTTGTAATATGCAGAGCCTGCATGGAGCATATTTTATCTTTTGGTTTTAGCTGAATTACTGAACCACCTTTCCTTTAAGGAACAGCTAGAAATATTTCAACTGGTAGCCCATAGCAATTTTCAGTTTGTATTTTTATGGGAACTCTCGGAAAAGGAATGTTTCCCAGGCTCTACAAAAATGCACATACCTCCTCTTCTCCCATGCATGATCAGCAGGCCTTTGGTTGATTTCACCATTCTCAAATTCACAAACAGACTTGGAGTAGAGTTTGGCAGGAAAATGAAGAACAAGAGCTGAAGTAGTGAAGGTGAATATTAAGTGTGATCTGACACACAATCACATGCTGTGCATAAAAAGTTAAATGCGGTTCTGATATATTTAAAATTATGTGATTTTTCTCAAGCCTTAGGAAGGAATTAAGGCTCAGTTTTAGTGCTCAGCTTTATCTCGTGCCAAAACAACTCTTCATGGTCTGATAACTATGTTAAACATGCTTGATAATCTTCATTGACTCAGTGTAGAATTGCACACTTCAATGAAGCTGAACAATGTCAGTCTTTAATCTGTGCTGCTGGAGTGAGCACTTCAGTTTGTCTACTATTTGTGAGATCAGTTCTGTCAAGTTTTCCTCTAGCATTGCATTAAAATGCTTAGTCCACGATGACACTGATTGAAGTTTAATTCTCATATAGTTTTGCTAGAGTAAATGTGCACCTTTTAACCACACATTTACGAATGTAAAAGCAACATAAATAATTATCTAACTGAATTGTTGAATGCAAACAGCTACAGTAAGGTAATTTACTATGTGTTTAATACCATGTCAACCATATCTTGAACAAATTATTCTTTATTTAATGTTCAGCTTAACTAAAATTAATAATTTGTCTCCCTAAACAGAGCAACAAATGACCCAATGATATTTTCAGGACTTTACTGTTCTGTTTACATGGACAAACACAATGTAGACAAAACTATGTAAGTGGCATTAAAGAATAAATGTTTGCATGAAGTCATCTTTCACTGTTCCTGCCTGAGTACGGAGCAACGTATGCCTTCAGCAGCAAATGTATTGTACATGTTTCTAACAAATGACCATGTCTGAATGTTTATGGGGACTAGTCTGTGGGTTGATTTTTGGGGGAAAGTAATCAGTCATCCAATAGTATTGTCCAATCTTAGTCGAGGGTGTTGACCACTTATTGCAATGAGGATTCAGGAATCCATCTTAATGGTCTGAACGTGTAGGTTGATTACGACAGGTCTGAAGATTACCATTAAGTTAGTTGCAGAGCTGCACAGGGATCAGTTCGGGGACTGGCTCATCCTCATTCAGGGATGTCATCATAATTTGGTCCGGAGGAATTGCACTACTATTGGTCAGGGATTTGTGCACTAAATGCCAAGGGAGTGAAAAGGTAAGTTAAACCCGTTATTTCCTCTTAGACTGGATGAGTCTCATACATGCATATGAGATGTGAACATCAGGAAAATACCATACTGCTCAACTCCTATTTGCCAAAAGAAAAGTTTTATACTATTTTTTACAGATACAAGCTTCCAATTGACTACTTCTACAAATAATAATTTCCAATCAAAATGTTACATTTTCCTCACTCCTTTCTCTACTCAATTATGTGTGCATAGTTCACATTCCAAGTTAGTACATGTGACTATATTACCGATCGTACACATGATTATGTTATCCAATTATATCATTAGATGTTTGCATCTCTGAGCTGTGGTATGTACTTTATGATTATCAGAAAACCAATGCTGTCTGTTTTCCCTTTCAGGGGATTATTAGGGGACAGCACTGTATTGGGAAATTTGGGGAAGTCGTGTCTGGGGGTTGGAGCCAGTATGCTGGGATGCAGAAGGAATAATCTCTGTGAAGGGGAACAATGATACATATAAGGGTGGGAGCTGATATGATGTGGGAGGGCATGGGGTAATTTGTTGGTGGTGGTAGTGGGGGGATGGGTGGTCATGGGTGGACTTTGTTGGTGGACAGTGCATCACAATGTTGGGCATTGGCAATACAACAGGCCTGGGGTTCAGTGGGTAGACTCAGAAGATGAAAAATTACATTAAAATGTTGGGGTAAGAATGGGGGAAGCTAAAATCTGCTGGCTAAAATATAGAAAGGAACATGTGGTTTGAAGGATGAGGGGTGCACCTGGAAAAACAGGTCAAGTGTGCAACTCAGTCACGTTAGTGTGATCTGGAAAGCCTTCTATCTTCAATCAAATTTCATCTCTGCGATAATCATGAAAAATAGCTGCCAGCACACTCACAATAAGCCTAATTTGTGTTGCTTATGGGGCTGGATTCCACTTGTGGGCATTCAAAGAGCAATTGCATGAATCTGATACTCAGATCTGGGGTTAAATACATCTGCATGTGCGCCTTCCACACTATCAACTATCTAGTTTACAAATCATAGAATCAGCACAATTCAGAAAGAGATCTTTTGGCCCATCTAGTTCTGCACTGTCCCTCCGAAGAGCATCCCTACCTGATCCAACTCCCCCCTCACCCTATCCCTATAACCTCACATTTACCATGGCTAATCCCCTAACCTGCACATCATTGGATTGTCGGAGGAAACTGGAGCACCCGGTGGAAACCCACGCAGACACCAGGAACACGTGCAAACTGCATGCAGACTGTCACACGAGGCTGGAATCGAACTTGGATTCCTGACATTATGAGGTAACGATGCTAAACACAGCCTTCCTGCTGCCCTTTCAAATCCTCACACTCGCAATTCTGCCCATACATTGATCATTATAAATTAATCCTAATAACCACTTTGAATTAAAAGTGATCACAGGTGACCATTAAAGTTTGGGATATTGGCATGGAGGGGAGACAGGGCTATGGTCAGCCTGCAGCACCCATAATCTTTTACTGTGTTTGTGTGACACAACTTGTGTAATAAGATCAAATATGTCAGAGGTGCATGTGCAGGCTTCCCAAAGCCCTCTGTCAGAGCTGTCTGTGTCCTACGTTTGGAGGATGATAGTAAACTATCATTTGCCTCAACTGTCTGCCTCAACTACTGACTACTCGCTTAAAAAAGGAGCTGTTCTGTTTCTGAGATCCCACGTTGGGTCATTGGAACAGTAGCTCATGGATGCAGCTCCAGCAGATAGCTGGGACTGCACTTGAAAAAAGCTGATAGAAATGAGGAGGAATAAAAAAGTCAGCAAGTGCAGGATAAATAGCCACATCCAGCCAATACCAAATAGCCTCCTCATGACAAAGGCCAGAGCATCTTCCAGGGGGTGTGGTTCTTGAACTATCTGACTCAGGTTGAGTGTAGGTACATTCTTCCACAAGGACCACCATAGAACAGATGATAGACTTCATCAAGACAATGTTCCGATATTTGGATCAATCTTGTAAAGGAATTATTTTCCCAGGTTTCCCAGGTTGATTTCAGGGATAACAGGACTGACGTGTGAGGAGAGATTGACTAGGCTGGGATTGTTTCACTGGAGTTCAGACCAGTCGGGGGGATCTCATTCAAACTTATAAAATTCTCACAGGACTAGACAGGGTAGATGCAGGTAGGATGTTCCCAATGGTGGGTATGTTCAGAACCAGGGGTCACAGTCTGAGGATTTGGGGTGGACCATTTAGGACGGAGATAAGGAGACATTTCTTCACCCAGGAAGTGGTGGGCATGTGGAATTCATAACCACAGGAAGTAGTTGATGCCAAAACATTGAATGTGTTCAAGAGGCGGCTAGATATAGTGCTTGGGGCGAATGGATTAAAAGTTATTGGGAGAAAGCAGGGTTAGGCTATTGAGTTGGATGATCAGCAATGATGGTGATGAATGGTGGAACAGGTTTGAAAGGCCAAATGGTCCTATCTTCTATGTTTCTATGTTACACTCCAGATAGACTAAGCTGCTTATTCCTGGCATGTACTGCTCTGCACAACTGGTGTGGACAAACAGAATGTAATGGATGCTGAAGGGCTGGGAGAGAGGCAACTGTCTCCTGAGGAGGAAGATAAGGACCTTCCAGATGAGGAATATTACTTCCAGCAAGAAAGAGCAATGCAGTGATGAGTACAAGAAGCTGGACAGAGCTCAACTAACACCCACTTCTAAAAGAAGTTGGGAGAAGATATCCTTCAATGACTGTGAAATTGTTGCTTCTGAAAAGGTAAGCAGCTTCTGTTTCTTTGTAGCTTATTGTTTATTTGCTGTTTCTTTGCTTTTCCTGTTGTTTAATGAAGGTTGACGTAAACAGTTGTTTCAAGGCTTTGCAATGTCTGATGTTTCCAGATTAAAGATGGACAGCATTTAATGATCATGTGCAGCAATTCTTCAGACAGTGATGTAAATCTGTCTGGAATTAAGGAAAGCTAGTTTCTGGAACTTTCATTTGTGTAGCTGCAGTTAAGCTGAGAGTTGATCAGGAGGCTAAGGAAATTTGGCATGCTCATAAGGAACTCTCACCAACTTTCACAGATGCATCATAGAAAGCATTCTATTTGAGAGCACAATGTCTTGGTATGGTAACTGCTCTGCCCAGGACAATACGAAATTACAGAGAATGGTGAACACAGCCCAGACCATCACGCAAGCCAACCTTCTATCCATTAACTCTATCGACACTTCCCACTGCCTCAGTAAGGCAGCCAAAGACTCTTTCCACCCCAGTTATAATCTCTTCCAAGCTCTTCCATCAGGCAGAAGGTACAAAAGCTTAAATATGTGCTGTTCAAGAACAGCTTCTTCCCCTCAGTTATTCAACTTCTGAATGGTTTGTTCAAATTTCAAATCGAACGTTGATCTTGCTTTTTATGCGCCTTCTTTGCAGCTGTAACTTTGTATTCTTCACTCTGTTCAATCACCCTATGATCTTTGTACATTAGAATCTGCCTGTACTGCACCCAAAACAAAACTTTTCACTGGAGCTAGGTACGTGTGACAATAATAAATCAAATGAAAACCAAATAAAAGTGATGATGTACTGTGCTAATATATTTCCAAACGTGTTCATCTATGTACAATGAAGTGCCATCTATGCCACCTATCTGCCCTCATAAGATTTTCTGTATCCTTGCCCTCCCGCTGTGTCTGGGAGCAGTCCCAGTAAGGAAGGAGCCTGCTGTATAGTGGAGACAGTTGGTGAAGAAGGTTTGACACATAGTTTCATAGTAATAGGAGTAGGCCTTTTGGCCCGTCAAGCCTGCTCTGTCATTAATTAAAATTATGGTTGATCTGTCCATCATTTCAGCTCCTTCTACCTGCATTATCCCCATAAACCTTAATTCCCCTACATTGAATAAATTTAATAAAGCTGCCTCTACTGCTTCCTTAGGCAGAGAATTCCTGAGATTCACTGGTCCCTGGGAAAGGCAGTTCCTCCTCATTTCTGTCCCAAATCTACTCTCCCTAACCTTGAGGCATGTCCCCTCGTCTTAGTCTCACCCAACAGCAGAAACAACCTGACAACCTGCCTGCCTCTATCTTATCTATCCCTTCCATAATTTTATATATTTCTAAAAGATTCCCCTCTCAATCTTCTAAATTCTAATGAGTACAGACCCAGGCAGCTCAACCTCGCCTCGTAGGGTAATGCCCTCATCTCCGGAATCAACCTGGTGACCCTCCTCTGCACCGCCTCCAAAGCCAGTGTATCCTTCCTCACGTAAGGAGACCAGAACTGTGCACAATACTCCAGGTGTGGCCTCACCAACACCTTGTACATTTGCAGCAGAACCTCCCAGCTCTTAAATTCGGTAACCTTGGGATGACTGTGGCTAAATGATATTCCAAGGGTATCCTGTCCAGATGCAGGCTCACTCAGCTGGGTTTCAACTTCCACAGGATTGGGGTAGAGGCAGGGTTGGGGTAGAGTTCGAGGCACCTCTGGAATATCTCAACAGGAGATATCTTGGGGACCTGTGTGTGCTTCCTCCCTTGTCTTGGTGCCTGATGGGACCACCTTGTCTCCTTGAGAGGAAGGAGCACGTGGAGAGATGTCCAGGTCCATCAGGCTCCCGTGTCTTGCCATGGATACTGAGCAACAAATTCCTGAAGCAACCCCTGCACAGTCTGCTGGATCTGGCTTCCCATCGTCATCAGCAGCCTGTTCATGGTGACAGCCAGATACACCCACACCAGATTTAGCATGGTCATAATGTTGGGAGACTCCTTCAACAACCTTCGATTTAGCTCCGTGAGTCCCTCAGACAAACCTGGCTACAGCACCCGTGACTGTCCATACATTTGCAGTAAGTTGGTAACAGCTGCTATCATGAAGTTCTCTTCTGCCAGCTGAGCCAGTGCCTGGTCCCAAGCAGTCCTCTGAGTGCCAGAGGCCTTGGGCATGTCTTCCTCGATCATCTACAGAGGCGTGACAGTGACCTGCTCAGCAGAACGTGCTGTGGCACTAACCCAGCTAGAGTACCCATTGAGGTGACTGTATTTGACCTGGTGGAGAGTTCAGGAGGCAGCACAGTAAATGCATCCTCTGAAGGTCCTGTGACAGCCTCTAAGAAGTGGAGGAGTTACTGGTGGCTAGAGTCAGTTGACCTTTGTAGATGGAAGCTGTGTAGATGTAGCTTGTGCCTGCACAGAACAAGAGAGGGAATGAGTTGTGCAGTGGGGTGGCAGGTTCAGTATTGTGAAAGGTGATGGTAATGTGGCAGGAGTGCAGGACAACACAATGAATCTTATTTGGTTGCCAGGACACAGCTGTTGGATGTAATAGTGAGAGTGGTAGAGCATGAACCTTGATGGGAGGTGAGTTCAGTAGCAGAGTTAGAGTAAGAGTAAGTGTGACGTAGCAGAGAGAGGTGGATGGTACTTACTCTCGCAGAATGTAGAATGGCCGCTCGATCCCCTAGACTGTGGATACTGCACTGACTCAGTGTGGGGGGGTTGTGGGAATGGCAAATTCAGACCAGCAAATTCAGGCAGGTTTCGGTATCATGGTCCTCTTTGCCATACCTCAAAAAAGAGGACAACGCACCTCTGCACCACTAAATCCTCCAGGTCTCCATTAGCAAAGCTGACAAAGCAATTGCCTCCCTTAGAAATGACCTTTCCATTGTGCATCACAGAATAAGGACAATTCCTGGCTTGCAGTGTTTGACATGCTGTGAAGCTGATGTTTAAACATGGTACCAGGGACTGGAATTGCCAGACACTCGTGAGTACCTCCCCCTTTCTCAAGAGGTGCCGTGGAAGTTAGATGCCCCATTCTTGAAAAGCAACGTCTGAAAAGGTGAGATATTGACCTCTGGTCCATTAAATTATCCAACATGGTTAAAGAAGATTTGCACTGCCCAGTATGTCATACCACAAATATATCTTTCTATATGAACTAACATTGATATTCAATGTACTATTACCAAGTTAGACTGATAAAATACATTACGCATGTGAAAACCAACTTAGCAGGCAATAATAATCAAGAATTCATCTTTAATTTAGAAGGTATTCTGCTGTTTAGAAAATTGTTTAATAATTGCAATTGTACGCACAATTATGTTGAAAGGTTAGCAATAACAAAGGGGCGAATGATGGCAATGGTAGATGCTAATGGAGTTTATTAAAATAACTTAATACTTATTGAACACTCCAGGATCTGAGATGTCAACTTGCTCTTGTTACCAAGATTGAAATATCTGACATTGCAGATATGACATTATCATTATAAACATCTTTACAGTGCAATTATTTGTTCTTTTAAAAGAAAATAGAGTTATTTGTTTCTTTTCCAAACATGATTATCTTAGTGTTCTGATTAATTGATGCTTTCAGGAAGCCTATTAAAAAACATGGCACCGAACGTTGCTACAAATTGCTTAAATTCAGAAACATATCGTTAGTAAATGCTTCTCGTCTTTGGGGACCAGGCAGGTGGTAATGATTTGAGTGCAGTTTAATAAATAATGTGTGACCAACAGATCCATGCACCTCTTTCTTACTTCCTACCCAATTATGGCTCTGTATTAAATGAAAGAAAACAGATCATGATTCAGAATCTCCCATAAGGCGAGCTGACTATCTAAAGATGCATTCCTGAGCCCTGAATACATCTATGAGCTTGATTTCCCCAGACAATAGTCAGCGGAAGGCTTTGCTCACCTGATCTAATCCTTATGTGAGTTGTTTGTCGGCACTTCCTCCTGGAGACACAGCAGGTCACATCTCCCTGTTTGGCTGTTGCAGCTGCTATTTGAAGCAGGAATCACGAATCAAAGCTGCACTCATCAGTAGGACCTGGGATTCCCTGGGAAGCAAAAGGTCAGGAGCTGATGTGGATAGGGATGGAGTTTCTTCAAACATGACCTTCATCTGCGACTCCCAAATGACTAAGGCTGGATCTGCAAAAAAAAAAGAAATGCATAATGAGATTAAAACTAATTTTGCGTCTTTATTGCAGGATACTTTCAGTTTAATCTCTGGGCATTTGATGATTAGAATAGTGATTGTTTTTGAGCACTTCAAGTAATTTCAATGGGCTAAACAGCTTCCTTCATTAATTTTTCATCAACTCCTCACCTTTATCTGAGTTATATGTCAGAGATAATGAGGTAAAATCTTCAAACACAATTTTCAGCATCCAAAGATTTTAAAATATGTTCAGCTCGATTGTTCTGCTATGACTGAAAGTGTTTTACCAAGGGACAAGGCAAAATATAACAATTTACCTTGAGGGTATAGTTGCTAAACACCCTTGTCTTGCCTGTGAACATTATCATGTTTTTTTTGACACTGTCAGCTTTTTTAAAGTTTGAAATGCTGAATACAATAATATCCTACTGTCAGTTCTGTGAATACTATATTACAGATCAGATGTTCATCTTCACAGGTAAAGGAGCTATTTCAATTCTTCTTCCTTGTATTTTTTTTCCAATTTGGAAGTTTTCTTTGAATTATCTTAACCCTTGCACCAGTCATTAGGTCAGGAGCGTAGACATAAATTTCTACCAAATCCATTGCGCTATTCCTGATTTAATAAATGAGAAAACAAGGCCCAGAAACCACCTCCTTTCTCTCAATCTCTGGTCCAAGGGCAATCTACTTTGCAGGTTTTCTTGACAGTTATGAAGGCCCATCTCACTGGATATTCAGCACATCAAGGGGCAAAGACAAGGGTTCACTTCCGATGGTTAGACGTGTATAATGGGCACTAACCAAATGCCAGTCAGCACCCCTGGAAGACTATTTGTGCATTCCAACGTTTACAGTGAAGTTAAGTAAAACAGGCAGATTAAATAGGACATACTTAGGACAGGCAATCGCTTTTTAAAAAAATGCTTTCAATGCTTAAAATTTAATAGTGCAAACAAGTCAGGTTGTTAAAGTGGTAGGATAGTTAATTATACCCTTTGGTGTATGCAGCTTAATAAGGTCAGTGAGGCTATTTGAATATTTTAATTATTTGTTTACACTTTAGTTATTTAAATATAACAATTACAATAAACCAGAAATACTGCACCAACAAACATCATTTGTGAAGAATTTGTTGCTCATTTATTTCCTTCAGAATTAAAAATGTTACCATTCGGGATATCAGCTGGAGCTCCGTGGGCGGCACGGTGGCACAGTGGTTAGCACTGCTGCCTCACAGCGCCAGAGACCTGGGTTCAATTCCCGCCTCAGGCGACTGACTGTGTGGAGTTTGCATGTTCTCCCCGTGTCTGCGTGGGTTTCCTCCGGGTGCTCCGGTTTCCTCCCACAGTCCAAAAATGTGCAGGTCAGGTGAATTGGCCATGCTAAATTGCCCGTAGTGTTAGGTAAGGGGTAAATGTAGGGGTATGGGTGGGTTGCGCTTCGACGGGGCGGTGTGCACTTGTTGGGCCGAAGGGCCTGTTTCCACACTGTAAGTAATCTAATCTAATCGAGTAGATCTCAGTCTGGATTACAGTGAAGGTGTTGGTTTATATCAACGTTCCTGGCTTGGAAGGATTGGATTGTTAAATGCCTTGTAGTTTTCAGGAATTAATTACTTATCTCTTGGACGATGCTGAAAACAACCTGGAGACAATTTATAGAGTATTTCAAAATGAATGTTGACTGGTGAACTGGGTTTATGATGTTAACAGCTCTCATTATAGAATCTCTACACTGTGTAGAAAAAGGCCTTTTAGCCCATACTGTCCCTTTGAACAGCATTCCATCCATACTCAGTCCCATAGAACATGGAACATAGAACAGTACAGCACAGAACAGGCCCTTCAGCCCACGATGTTGTGCCGATCATTGATCCTCATGTAAGGTAAACCTAATGTATGAATCCTGAAATTTCTGTGACCATATGTATGTCCAGCAGTCTCTTAAATATCCTCAATGACCTTGCTTCCACAACTGCTGCTGGCAATGCATTCCATGCTCTCACAACTCTCTGCGTAAAGAACCCGCCTCTAACGTTCCCTCTATATTTTCCGCCAAACAGCTTAAAACTATGACCCCTCATGTTAACAATTTCTGCCCTGGGAAAAAGTCTCTGGCTATCAACTCTATCTATGCCTCTCATTATCTTGTACACCTCAATTAGGTCCCCTCTCTTCCTTTTTTTCAAATGAAAAAAGTCCGAGCTCAGTCACCCTCTCTTCGTAAGATAAGCCTTCCATTCCAGGCAGCATCCTGGTAAACTTCCTTTGAACCCTATCCAAAGCATCCACATCTTTCCTATAATAGGGCGACCAGAACTGGACGCAGTTTTCCAAGTGCCGTCTAACCAAAGTTTTATAGAGCTGCAACAAGATCTCACGACTCTTAAACTCAATCCCCCTGTTAATGAAAGCCAAAACACCATATGTTTTCTTAACGACCCTGTCCACTTGGGTGGCAATTTTAAGGGATCTATGTACCTGCACACCAAGATCCCGCTGTTCCTCCACACTGCCAAGAATCCTGTCTTTAATCCTGTACTCAACTGTCAAGTTTGATCTTCCAAAATGCATCACTTCGCATTTATCCAGGTTGAACTCCATCTGCCACCTCTCAGCCCATCTCTGCATCCTGTTAATGGCACGCTGTAGCCTACAATAGTCGTCTATACTATGACACCTCCAACTTTTGTGTCGTCTGCAAACTTGCTAACCCATCCTTCAATCTCCTCATCCAAGTCATTAATAAAAATTACAAACAATAGAGGCCCAAGAACAGAGCCCTGTGGAACAGCACTCACCACAAACTTCCAGGCAGAATATTTTCCTTCTACTACTACTCGCTGTCTTCTGTTGGCCAGCCAATTCTGTATCCAGACAGCTAAATTTCCTTGTATCCCATTTCTCCTGACCTTCTGAACGAGCCTACCATGGGGAACCTTATCAAATGCCTTGCTGAAGTCCATATACATCACATACACCGCCCGACCCTCATCAACTTGTCTAGTAACATCCTCAAAGAACTCAATAAGATTTGTAAGGCATGACATACCCCTCACAAAGCCGTGCTGACTGCATTTAATCAAGCCACGCTCTTCCAGATGGTCATAAATCCTATCCCTCAGAATCCTTTCTAACACCTTGCAGACGACAGACGTGAGACTTACTGGTCAGTAATTGCCGGGGATTTCCCCATTTCCTTTCTTGAAGAGAGGAATTACATTTGCCTCCCTCTAGTCCTCAGGTACGACTCCAGTGGAGAGCGAGGATGCAAAGATCTTCGCAAGTGGTGAAGCAATCAGATTTCTCACTTCCCAAAGCAGCCGAGGACAAATCTGGTCTGGCCCTGGCGACTTGTCAATCTTAATGTTTGTCAAAATTTTCAGCACATCAGCTTCCTCAATCTCTATCTGTTCCAGCATGCTTATCTGCTCCTCAATGGTTTCATTCACTGCAAGGTCCTTTTCTTTAGTAAAGATAGAAGCAAAAAACTCATTTAGGGCTTCCCCAACCTCCTCAGACTCTCTACACAAGTTTCCTATGCTATCCCTGATCGGCCCTACTCTTTCTTTGATCATTCTTTTATTCCTCACATACGTGTAAAATGCCTTTGGATTCTCCCTAATCCTTCCTGCCAAGCCTTTTTCGTGCCCCCTCCTGACTCTCCTCAGACCATTTTTGAGCTTCTTCCTCGCCTGCCTGTAATCCTCTAGAGCTGAGCAAGACCCTTGCTCCCTCCACATAAGCTGCCTTCTTTCTTTTGATGAGAAGCTCCTCCGCTCTCGTCATCCAACGTTCCTTTATCTTACCCCTTCTTGCCTGTCTCAGAGGAACATATTTATGCATCACTCACAACAACTGTTCCTTAAACAGTCTCCACATGTCGATAGTGCCTTTACCATGGAACAATTGCTCCCAGTCCATACTTTCCAACTCACGTCTGATAGCATCATAGTTTCCTTTTCCCCAATTAAATATCCTCCTCACCTATGACTAATTCACCCTTTAGGTACTGTAGCATTTTCAAGCCACCTAACCAGCACATTTTTGACCATGGGAGGAAACCCATGCAGCTACAGTGAGATTATGCAAACTCCATGCAAATAGTCACCCAAGGCTGGAATTGAACCTGGATCCACAGTACTGTGAGACAGTAATACTGACCACTATGCCAAGTACAATAACATGCTGGTAACCTGCTTCTGTACACTCTTCAGCTCTATCTTCCCTAGCATGTGACCAGATTTTATAGGTGTCTAGCTGCTGTCTAACCAATGACTTGTAAATAGTCCCTTCCCCCTCGGATGGTCTATTCAGCTTGTCCATTATTGTTTGTGGGACTTTGCTGTGTGCGAATTAGCCAGAATGTTATTTTAATTACAATTGTGACTATATTTCAAATTAACTTAATTGGTTCTCAAATGCTTTAGAGACATCCTAAGGTTCTGGATGGTCCATTATAAATGGAAATCCTATTTTGCATTCCACCAGAGATTTTTTTTAAATGGTAGAAACATGCAAAACTTTACAGTTCTACTGTGTAAAAGGTATGGGGATTTTGCTCTGAAGGATTCAATCAATCTGTGCATTGGGTTCATGATATTTGCATTTCCAGTTATTTGGTGCAGTTGTAAACAATTGTTATTTGTTCATTGATTTATTGAAATATTTTTTCCAATAACAACTGTACGTAAAATAATTTCAGGATCCTGAATTTTGAAAGACATCTTAGAGGATGTTGTTAATGTTCTAACAGTTGCAACTTTGTCCTTGTAGACTATTGCCCCATCTCCAATGCCCTTGAACATTCCAAAGTCAGATATCACATGACACCACCTGACGAATAGACGTGCTCCGAAAGCTATAACCTGGAGTCATGTGACTTCTGACTTTGTTAACATCACCTCCATATTATGAACACACGATCTTTTCCCTTCTCTTCCATTCCTTCTGATTGGAATTTTACCCTGCCCAGAGCATTGAAATTATTGCAAAATTCATCACATGCGACAATCAAGAAGTATATCGCCTCTTCTTTCTTGACTGGTCCGCAGGCTTTAATATGATTGATCACATCAGTATTCAGGATGGCATTAGGGCAGTAGGGAGGGTCACCCTTAGGGCTCCAAATCACTCAGAAAAGTTGCTGCAAATGTTTGGAGAAAGAACTCACCAGAATGAAGGACCCAATACCCAGCATGAGCAAAACCAATATAGTGTACAAACTCCCATGCAAGGACTGCACAAAACACTACATAGGACAAATAGGAAGACAGCTAATGATCCGCATCCATGAACACCAACTAGCCACGAAACAACACAACCAGCTATCCTTAGTAACCACACACGTGGATGACAAGCAACACGAATTCGACTGGGACAACACTACTATTATAGGACAAGCCAAGCAGAGAACAGCCAGGGAATTCCTAGAGGCATGGCACTCATCCACAGATTCAATCAATAAGCACATCAACCTGGACCCAATATACCGACCACTGCAGCGGACAGCTGGAACTGACAACTGGGAGCGGCAGATTCAAACCACTACAAATGCCAGAGGAAAGATCACACAAGCGCTTCACAGGAGGCTCCCAAGCACTGAGGATGTCACCTAGACAGGGCATGAACCGTCTGCAACACAAATTCCCAGCTCGGCGAACAGAACCACAACAACGAGCACCCGAGCTACAAATCTTCTCGCAAACTTTGGAGAAAGAGTGAGAAATTGCTTGCTAAACTCCTAAAGATATTACATTCTGCCTGTTACTTCACACATCAAGAGTAGATTAGGAGTTACACGCTAAAGAAAAGCGAATGCTGCCTCAGCTTATAAACCAACAAACATAACCCTGATTTGCGACTCAGTCAAGAAATCTCCAGGAATGTGTCCTGGCAGTCAGGTTGAAGAGGTGGCAAGATAATAAAATAATCCACCTGATAATATCGAAATGCGGTAACAGAAATATAGGAATTATATGAATATATAAATACTGGCTGAGAAGAAAATCACTTTATAAAAAAGTTAACTATTAACTAATGTAAGTCACTGTCAATATGTTACACACTAATTTCAATCATCCAGGAGACTCTGAGAGGTTTTTCACATCTTTCCCCTTAATTGGCATTGAAATTTTATTTAATTTTTCACCTTCCCTGGAGATGTTTTGGTGACTAGTAGGTAGGGAATATTTTATCACAATGCATAATACATCACAACTGACCAGATGGACCAGCTGGTCTTTTCCAGTTCAACATTTTTATTTGTTCATGTGCAAATTATTGTTGAATTTAATTAGCTGCCAAAACTGATCGGGATGTAACTGATCGGCATGGTATACAAATGAGGGAACTCTGCATCAAGTAAATCTTTAAGGATATATTTTTAATTTTTTTTCCAGTTATTTTGAAACTTGGGGTTCCTGTGCTGTGAAACAAATGATCTTACACAGTAAACTTCCTGTCAGCCATAGCATGAACACTTGAAATTATGGGAAATTTGTTTTATAAAATGAAGCTGTTTGCAGAATGGCCAATACAAAAATAATTAAAAAGCGAAAAGCCGAGGGCCACCTGTGGCCTGACCATGGAATTAATTCAAGTGTAAGTAGGGAGGTAGCTGGGTCTCCACGTGTCACATGATTCAATAATTCCCCAACACCAAGCGTGCTCCTGAAGAACATGAAAAACCACCTCTACCCCCAACATTTGTGGCTGTGTAATAATCATTTCTGCCTCTTTCCTATGAAGTTTATACTTTAATTTTCCAAACCATCAATTAATGCAAATTTAATCTCTTATTTTTCTAATTTATTTCTATGTCCTGTAATTTCTTTACTTGTCTAATTCTTTTGTCCTTAAGAATTTTAGTTCTTATGAATCTCTATTTAGGTACCTAAGATGATGCCATAATACGGCGACTTGTAAACTTTTCACAGTACTCATTTGAGTACATCTGACAATAAAGCTAATTTAATTCAAATTTCTTTGTGATGCAAAATTTCTATTTGCCATTTGGAATTTGTAGATCAAAAATGAGTGTGTTGTGTTTGAAGCAATGGATGGATGAAGGTACCAAGAAATATTGACTTATAATTTCTTCAGCATGTGAGAAATCAGTAATGGAAAAAGAATGACTTCACTATACTTTTAGTATTTACTTTTATATCAATCACTCTCTGGTCAGGAGCAGCATGCATTAGCTTATTGTGAAGTCTTGTGACCTCAATGGCACTAATGTGTCTTAATCTCAATCATCAAAGTGTCAGTGATAAAAGAACTGTACACCAGCAAAAGTCAATATCTTATGAGGATTGAAAGACACTGTTTCATCATTTCATGTTCACTTGTATCATTTTCAGGCACATGAATTTTATGAAATACAAATCCATTTTACATTATGGCCCGTTATCTTTTGTTTAACTCACCTCCTCATGAAATGACCTATCATTTTATGATGTTGACAGCTGTTTCTTTAAGGATCCTTTGTGTCTAATGTTTTCTTCTCATATCCCAGTTGCCTTTGCTTTTTGGTTTCAAGGCTCTATCAACTGACTTGTATTGACCAAATCAATTGACCAAACCTGTACATGCTAAAATATCTTTCAGTTCACCATAACTCAAGGAAGACTTAACTCAACTGTTCAATTATTCAGGTATATTCTGGACAAAATATGTTATATAATGTTGCTTGCAAACAAATATATTTGGAATTGAGACATAAAAGGAGGAAAGCCTTCCATTCAATCTTTAGTGAACTGATCTCAGTTAGGGAGGAATGTGAGCAATCTCATTTCTCCTCAGAATTCCTAAGCTAGAGAGGTGTTAAAGTTATCAACCAGACTGCCTGTTCTTGTCTTCCTAGCAATCCTTCCTGTGTACAATGTGTACAAATTGTGCAAACATGGGTATGTCTTTGCACAGTTATGTATATCACTGTATTTTAGATTTTAGCAAAAGTAATGGCAAAGAATATGCTTGTGTAGTCCTATTCTTACACGGGGTAGAATATTCCAGGGCAGAAGCATGGGAACCTGGACAAAAACCACAGGTTCACATTGTATTATTTCAATATGCTGTTATTAAAACAACAATCAAAGAGTATATATTTGGTACTTATTCCTAGAAATCACACATCAGAAACATTTTGTACGATAGCATTTTCTTTCAGAAAGGAAGCCATTTTAACATGCAGAACACACGGTTTCCTTTATTTCTGGCACTTGTACCATTTAATGTTTAGATTCTATCAGTCAGATTAATTTAAGGATGCTTTTATGTTAAGTTTATCTTGCAGCAATTACTAGTGTTGTTCATGTATGATAAATGGAAATGATTAATCGAAATGTACTGGCCCTATTCTATGTGGAATGCACATCTCATTCTACATCCCCTTTCTCAGGTGTGCACACAATAGTATTGCCTACAGCACAAATCCCATGCATCACTTTTCAAAAGATGAGTTCTCTCGGGCAAAGATTTATATTAATTTGGTATATATGTCACAAGTGAATGTTTCAATTGTAGTGATCAATGGAAACGAAATAAGGCTTGTGAAGCATAATGCTTTATCTGTTGTGTCAAATTTAAGGCTGAATAGAGCATCCTGGAAAAGAAATGTATGGTTTCTACACTGCCTGCAAGCAGAAAAACAAAGAGCTTCTTGAGATTACTTGCAAACATAGATTTATCATTTTCAAAATGCCAGTTCGGAAAAACTGTTTCTCTATTGACCTTTAATATTGAAAAGAAAAGTCAATGACCAAGAAAACAGACCATTTCTATATTAATGACTCTTTTTTAATAAAACAAAGACAGTGGAGAATAGGATTGGAGAGGTTGAAAGGAAAATCCTAGTGGAATCTCAACCTGAGTGCATTCATTCTATTCAACATGCTCCTGTATTGCAGGGTACTTTGCAACTACACATGATATTGACAGACCCCCAGGTTTCTCCAGACCTATTTCTCTCGCCCTCCCAAAGAGTAGGGGTACAGAGTAGAAATACTTATTATTCAGCAATCAAAATTGTTGCAAGTGCACAGCTAGTTGCTAAGACTGGTAATATACAGGTACTGAGCACAAAGGCAGCTAAGAATGTATTGTACAGTCAATGTTATCTGGTTGGCATAAAGAATGCTGTTGATTGGCATGAGTGGAGGAACTTAAAAGAGGGGCAAGAAAGAAAACAGCAAAAATTAGTAAGTCAGGAAAATGGAAAGGGTGACAACATAACATTTTCTGCACCAGAAAGCTGTCATTGCTATGATTATTTTTAACTTGCTCGAAAAGATAACTTTAATTACTCGACAATTACATGTGCAAAGTTGCTATTTTTCTTCTTAACACATGCATATTGCACAAGTCGTGTTCAGAACACCAATCAAAGCTGAGATGCAAATAACGGTGTAGTGATGGTTAATGATATGTAAATTGAGGAGCACACACATCCTGAATGTGCACTGCACTTGGCAGATGTGGATGAAGCATGAAATAAGAAAATAAAGTAATAAAAAAGATATTCCTTGATGAAGTGGTAGAATTTTTGCTTGTCGTGATGGTAACACTTTTGGTTTCCAAAAGAATAATCAAAAAGTCATTTACTCTGAGGGAGCACATCACCACCTGCCCTCTGAAGCCAGCTAGATTTTGATGCAGGATTGCTTCAGATTTATGGATATTAAATGCCATGCCAGAGGTCCATCACCAGCAGTCAAATGTTTCTTCAAAGCCACAGGTGTTTGCCTCAAGCAGCACACACACCTAATAATTAAAAAACGATTCATTGCCCACTGGCCAGATGTACATGCTGACTTGGTGGAACAGAGGTTAGATTGCAAAACACAACTTGAAAAAGGATTGAAGTCTGCAACATCAAACATTTGAGCCTCTGATCTGTAAATTTGCTTCTGGAAATCCTTTAGTACCACTTAAGAATGAATAAAGTTTGTCCTTAAAGAGCTGAGATATAATGCTTACAGGTATAACTTCTTTTAAAAACTGCTCTCCTCATGATCATGCTTGTGACTGAATTTGGAAAGGGACTTTTCTAGGTAGTCTTAATGATGAAGCAATTGTTGCATAATAACTGAGTTTGTCTGCATATTCTTCTGCAATTAAAAATAATTGAGCTCATGTAAAATCCATAAAACAATTAAATCAATTATGTTGGCATTTATTTGTCCTAGACACAATGTCATAAAGTAAACTCAGACACCAGTGTAGAGCTCCTCAGGTCTCCAGTTTTAAACTTGCTTTTAATTCCTGTTCAGCGTGACCTTTTCTCCATGCATGGATGAAGTACAAAATGCCACCAGAGAGGTCAATAGTTCTAGTGTGTGTATATAGGCCATGATTCATTTTCAAGATCCTGAAACGTATGACACATAGGTCATTGTTACAGTTGCATTACAAGAGTTAAGCTTTTTTTCACATTCTCATTGCATAGCACATCACTGCTCTTGTGAATGGTGAAAGTTAAAAATCACACAACACCAGGTTGTAGTCCAACAGGTTTATTTGGAAACACAAGCCTTCTGAGCGCTGCTTCAGACCGGCACCTCCAAATCATGGCTTTGAATGGTGTGGGAGAAAGAGACTACTGCTGAAAATATGTTGCAGGAAAAGCACAGCAGGTCAGGCAGCATCCAAGGAACAGGGGAATCGACGTTTTGGGCATAAGCCCTTCTTCAGGAATGGCTTCCTGAAGAAGGGCTTATGCCCGAAACGTTGATTCTCCTGTTCCTTGGATGCTGCCTGACCTGCTGCGCTTTTCCAGCAACACATTTTCAGCTCTGATCTCCAGCATCTGCAGCCCTCACTTTCTCAGAAAGAGACTACTGTTGACTACCAAAAATAAATCATGTGACCATACATAGGTTAAATACGATTGTCTTGACGCCATTTTACTCAGCTAAAGAAAGGTCAAAATAATGCTATTCTGTACTGAATTCAGCGTGTTTTACATAATTAAAAAAAATAATTTAGCTACGTTTTAACGATTAGCCATATTCAAGAGCAGAGGCCTATGCATTCAATTCCATTCATCAAACCTGACTTCTGGATCTTTTTGTGATTTTGTAAACAGTATCAATCATCAAAACAAAACATACCATCAGAATTTACTGGTGGAGAGAAATTTGCTGTTTAAAGTCACTTGTGCGATTTCTTTGGCCTTTCATGATTTGATACCTTTTGTTAGGATGAGGCTATATGTCCTTTGAGGATATTTGATTTGGAAAGCAAATTGACTTCAACTTCCAAAGAGCTTTACCACCTCAAGCCTGGTTTTCAACTAAACTTGTTCACAAACAATGCAAACGGGTCTGGGCAATTAATAATTACTACCAATTGTTCTCTGACCTAGAGGTTCAGGTACATAATTCTTTGACGTTTGTGTCACATATTGATAAGAAGGCATTTAGTGCACTTGCATTCATTGCTCAGACCATTGAGTACAGGAGTTTGGACGTTATTTTGGATTACTTACAGTGTGGAAACAGGCCCTTCGGCCCAACAAGTCTACACGACCCTCGGAAGAACAACCCACCCAGACTCATTCCCCTACATTTACCCCTTCACCTAACACTATGGGCAATTTAGCATGGCCAATTCACCTAACCTGCAAATCTTTGGACTGTGGGAGGAAACCTTTATGTTGAGGTTGTACAGGATGTTGGCAAGGCCTCTTCTTGAGTAACGTGTCCAGTTCTGGTCTCCCTGTAATAGGAAGGATATTATTAGCTGGAGAGGGTTCAGAAGAGATTTACCAGGATGTTGTCAGGAATGGAGGGTTTGAATTATAAGGAGAGGCTGGATAGGCTGAGAATTGTTTCACAGGAGTGTGAAAGGTTTAGGGGTGACTTTATAGACCTTTATAAAATCATGAGGGCTATAGATAAGGTGAATGTTATGTGTCTTTACTCTAAGGTAGGGATTTTCAAGACTAGAAGGCTTATTTTTAAGGCGAGAGGAGAAGGATTTATTGGTTCCTGTGTGGAATGAACTTCTAAAGAAGTGATGGATACCGGTCTAGCTGCAACACTTAGAAGACATTTGTAAGTAAGAAACGTTTTGAGGGAAATGGGCCAAGTATAGGCAGGTGGAGCTTGTTTAGTTTGGGATATGGTCGCCATGTATTGGTTGAACCAAAAGGTCTGTTTCTGTGCTGTGTGGCCCTATGACTCTAACTTCAGAGTATAATTGGTCAACAAATATGCAAACAAATAAGATATCGTCAAATCAAACATTGCGGTGGTTGATATGATGAAACAATCTACATAAAAAAAAAGTGGCCATCACAATGATTCAAATTGCAATATGCATAATTTAATATTTTCAGTTTTATGTCCATCTTCTTCTAAACCTATTCAAATTTTAAAAATTGCCATAATTCCACTCTAAATTCACAGAATCTGAGGGGTCCCCTGCACAGAAAAAAAGACTTTGGCCCATCATACCCATACTGGTCAAAAACAGCTATTTAATCCAACTTTCCACCATTTTGCCCTTCCCTTTACTTGTCTGGGCATTCCAAGTGCACATCGAAACATTTCTTCAATGTTATGAGGGTTTCAGCTCTGAGGCCTTCTGTCTCCGCCACACATACAGGGAGTGAGTTCCAGCTTCCAACTACCTTCTGAGTGTAAATGTTTTCCTAACATCTCCTCGAATCTTTCTTTACCATACATTGATGCCTCCTAGTGACTGGTGATTGGTGCCCGACTTTTCAGGCAAGGAGCTGGAAGAACTGAAGGACAGGGTGGTGCAGACGGAGGGAGCCCAGGGCCAGCAATGAAGGCCACAACACCAGACCTTGCCAGCCTGCCCTGAGCTGGTCATCCAGGCCAATGTAGTCTCAGCTGCTTGGAGAAATTCACAGCAACTAAGGAAGAAGACCAATGTCAGCTTCACCACTCTGCCAACAAAATTGCCACTATCATGTCTGGTATCACACCCTCACTCTATCTCTGCTACTGGTCACACCTCCCCCAAAGGCTCATGTTCTACCAATGTCACTATTGCCTCTCACTGGCACCCATCCCAAACCCCAGCATCACTAACCCTGCATGCCCTCTGTACTGCCCACTCACTCAGCCCACCTCCCTACCTGCACCAACAGTAACAGCTGTGCCACTCATATTAGTCTCCTTTTATAGCTGCTTATCTTTCATTCTATAAAATAAGAGAGCTGAAAGAGTCAGGCTGGTGGGTTGCCTACCATTCAGCTCTGAACCCTTTATGAGGAGAGGTCCCTGACTCTGAGTGGCCTGAGTGGCTGATTGACCATGTCCAGGCCCCTGAGCAGGTAACAGAAGCTACCCTTGATTTTCTGTGCTGGGAGCTCCTGACTGAAGCCTCTTCTTTTACTTCACTGAATAACCATTGCAAGCTTCCTGGCTTTGTGGCTGCGCTAAACAGCACACAGTGCAGCAGTGCTGTGATATTGCATGCTGAAGGGCAAGATATAAAAATGCAAGGTGAGGCAAGGCAGGGATGCTTTCAGGTTTGTTCTTAGTTAGTGAATGTTAACAGTGCAAGTGGGCACAGCCTACTCCAGTCCATGAGCTAGGTGAGTCTCCCTGAGCACCCATTACAGCAGCAGCATTACAATAAGGTTGCTATTGCACCATGAGCTGCCGCATTGGAGTGCAGGAGAATAGAGTAAATAGATTGGAGCTGCACCAAGAGAGTTCTTATAGGCTGACACATGCTGAATGCCAGTGCACATGGGTTCATACGCTGGCACCCATTTGGTACATGCTGAGATGTCAGTGCCTGATGCCCAGATGGAAGTCTGTTGGAGCATGCAGCAAGTGGAAGTTGCCAGGTACCCACTCAGACTTTCATGGTGAGAATTCTCCATGTACAGTTTAGCACGTGGTGGGTGGTACGTTAGAAAGCAGCATATTAATAAGTTGAGATGTGCATTAATAAGAATATTAACAAGCAATAGTCCTCTTTACAAAGTGACTGACTGCCACCTAGCGAGAATCTCACTTCAATGTCTGAAACATTGTTAAAAGATGCATTGAGCTGGTCCTGATGTCGAGATAGTCCTCACTGGACTTCTCATGCAATTCTGCCAATTTCTTGCCATAACCCACATCATTCAGGATCCTATAAGCTTCAGTCCGGTATGGATATCAATCTAGTATTTATAAGACAGAGGTCCAGATTCCTACTGACAAGCACTTATTATTAAGGTGCAACACATTAATGTAAAATTACAAATTCACATTACGTTGGAAGAAAATGTTGAAAATTTTGATATTGTAATCAAGAGGTGTCAAATCCTCAAATATAATGTTGACATTATTTGTTAGGGAAAGAAAAGTGTTACCTATTGACAAATTTAATACAGGTTTATTTTTAAGATGTAATCCATTTAAGTTACTCTGGAACCTTTTTACAAGGCTGAGATTCTTTATTTTTCTCTAAAGTTGTAAACAGTTATCATTTCTCTACATTCAAAAAACACTCTGCTCTGAGAATGACAAAACCCTCTCAAGCTTTTGTGTCCCTCTCCCCACATTTTCAGTTCATTGCCAGGTCTTTAGAAGTGGCTGACAAATACACGGATGTATTGTAACAGTGATAAGTGCAATCTGATAAAAAGAAAACAAATAGCAGAGGGGTTGGTAGAACATGGGCACTGCAGACAAAAAGCGGTGAATGCACTCTGAAAATATTTTTAACCTGTGTATCCAAATGTGACAAGTTTCTCCTAAATACCAGGAAATGCATGGTAAACAGAAGTTACAGTGGTGTGTTCATTATTTCTTGGAGTAAGGAAACTGGGGGAAAGCCATGAATCTCTTTGGTGGAGAAAAAAACAATAAGGCATGAGTATGCTTAACTGATCTTTCAAACTGTAGAAAAGTGGTGAATAAGTATGTCGCTGAAAAGGAGAAGGTAGGTTCATGACAAGTTGGATCATGTTCTCTCAGTATTAGAAATTAGCTTGAGCAGATGACGCAGTTCTCTGTTGTTGGAGGTGTAATTGAAATGATTAAGTACTGATTGTACAGTGATACATTGCAAAACTGAATTTTTAAAATAGTTAAACACGTCTGTGGTTTGATGTTAACCCTCTTTATTTCTGAATTTACTCGAAACATAAAATGTATCATTGAAGCTTCCAGCAAAAATGTATGCAGCGATACTTTTCTCCATCAAATGGCTCCAGTGATTCTTGCCAAATCTAGATAAACTATTGCATCAGTCTACACATTCAGCTCTTAATATTGTCTGAGGAAGGTAAATGCATTTCCAAAACACTTGGTAATTCATTGGAAGATGAAACAAAGATCAACTTTAAATATACAAAAAAATGTGATGAATTAGCAGCTAAACTGTTTTTCTTTTTGATTAAGCAAACATAGAGACTGCTGGAGGAGCTCAACATCTACAGAGAGAGAACCACAGTTAATATTTCGAGACTGGTATGACTCTTTTCTTTAGAACCAGCTTTCTTTTCTCATGACATTGCCTAGGTCACTACAATCTTCCAGCTGTTGTTCAAATAATGTTTTTGAATCTTATATATTTAGCTGAATAATAGAATTCCTACAATGTGGAAGCAGAGCATTCAGCCCATCAAGTCCACACTGACCCTCGAAAGAGCAACCCACTTAGACCCATCCCATCCCCATAACCCTACATTTCCCATGGGTAACCCACCTAATCTGCATGCTATCAGCAATTTAGCTTGGCCAATCCACCTGACCTGCGCATCTTTGAACCATGGGAGGAAACTGGAGCACCTGGAGGAAACCCACGCAGACACGAGGAGAATGTGCAAACTCCACGCAGACAGTTGCCTGAGGGTGGAATTGAACATGTAGAAAGCATTTAATTCCTCGTCCAAAAGACAGAAGCCACAACTTATGCAAGCCCTTAAACAGAGAAAAGAAAACATGAAACACAGACATAATATAATGAATATCGAGATAAGTGGTAAAACAGATGTATCTACAATGAGCCTAAGGAAAAGAAGAGTGGAAAGTCAGAAAGAGTTGAATTTTACCAAAAGTCAGCTAATTGCTAATTTCAGAGAATTTCTCTCTGTGAGCTCTAGTGAGTCATCTCACACAATCCTCTGCTGTTCACTTCTTTAAGTAAGCACCACACACATTAATTTCATCTGAACTTGCAGCTCACGATATCTGAAATGATGGCTAGGATTTTCCAGCGTTCATATAGCAGGCATTGAATTTATATCCTGGTGGGATCCTGGTCACCTGGTGAGGATGGCAATTTGCTGATGTCAACTCCCATGGCTGGAGAATGCAGGCAGTCAGAGCCCAAGATTAAGTAGTAATGAGATATTAATAAATAAGTTCACTGCTCATTAGCTAGATTCTTGACTTACCAATAAAATGTTTGGATGAAAATTTGATCTTTTTTCTCAATGTCAAGAATCCCCAATTTTCCATTCTTGGTAACCATGACGTGGATGTGCTGGTGTTGGATTTGGGGTGGACACAGGGGTATAATCCAACAAGTTTATTTGAAATCACAAGCTTTCGGTGACAGCGGGGAGGTTCAGCAGCCGATCCAAGCTTCTTCAAGACACACGGAGGAAATGGAAGAGGAGGGAACAAAGGAGGTAGAGGATTGGATTACTGTCAAAAGCAGGAAGAGGAAACCTTACAAGGCCCCCAAAGCCACCCAGCGACATCTACACGATGAGGAAACAGGCAGCTCTTCCGACGGTGAGGACAGGCGCAAGGAGGGTCATCACCAGAGGAAGAGACAGAGCACCACGGGGAAAAAGGAGGGCAGCACCGCCCAAACAGGAAAAGAGATCCCACTGAGGGGATGGGTAAAGGCCTCTCTCCACCCGGTGAGAACCAAGAGGTACCCACATGCCCACAGCTCCAGGTAACTGGGAGCAGCGGTCCTGTGACAGCCCCGCTGTCAGATGGAGAACTGGACTGTGTGGACCCTGGGCCCGACCTGAAGACACCAGAGCGGGGAAATGGCTCCAGCCTGGACGGGACAGCTACCTCAGCCCTGGGAGGGTCCAGCAGTTTGCCGTCACCACG
>NC_057715.1:8916930-8942718 GCF_004010195.1 Chiloscyllium plagiosum
TTTATGAAGAAAAACACCTTTGACCACAAGTCCATCAGGAAGTGGTCAGCACGTAGTGTCCTTGAGACCCTTCGGGAAAAGGAGAGGGCGGATCCTATTGAGCGGTTCCCTGAGCAGGCTGTCAAAGCCATTTGGCAGAATGCCTCATTGCCAGAACTTTCCAACAAGCACCAAGACATGGTTTCGCTGGTGGTGAGAAGGGCTCTGCCTGTGAGATCTTTTATGCACGCCTGGACTCTCAGCCACACCACACGCTGCTCGAAGCGGCTGCCGGGGGGGACGAGACTGTCACACACCTCCTTCTGGAATGTGCCTACGCAGAAGTCTGGAGAGGAATGCAGTGGTGTTTGCTGAGGTTCATCCCAAGCAGCGCCGTGACGTGGGACTCCATGCTCTACATTCTGTTCCCCGGGACACACATCGAGATGAACATCAACTGTGCCTGGAGGATCATCAACTCAGTGAAGGACGCTCTCTGGGCGGTCCGAAACCTGTTGATCTTCCAGCTGAAGGAGTTGACCCCGACTGAGTGTTGCAGACTGGCACATTCCAAGGTCCAGGACTACGTGTTGAGGGACGCGCTGAAGCTTGGGGCAGCTGCCGCCTAGGCGCGGTGGGGAAAGACCACCGTGTAACATCTGCCTGCCTAAGAAGAACAGGGGGCCCACACGGTCATTTGGGCTTCGCTGATGCCTCAGCTAAACAAATGGGCATAGGATTGATAAATTCTGATCTCTGTATGTAAACTTTTACGTATGTATGGTGTGACTAAATGTACAGACAATCAAATTATTTTATGAAAAAAGTATATTTTTGAAATATAAAAAAAAAGCTTTTGGAGCACTGCTCCTTTGTCACCTGACATCACCTGATGAAGGAGCAGTGCTCGGAAAGCTTGTGATTTCAAATAAACCTGTTGGATTATAACCTGGTGTCATGTGACTTCTGACTTTTATCCATTCTTGTCATATTTTACCATTTGACTTGTGATTGTCCAAGTCATTTGGAGGGATCAAGATACTTTTGTTCAGAGTTTCAGTGATAAAATTACAAAGCTATGGTGTAGATAAATGGAGGAACAATCATGTATGTTGGCTGAGTGGAGTGGGCAATGTGTAAGAAGTTAGGATAGGAGAAATGCAGCGTTCTCCAAGGAATATTGTCTGGAGAAGGTGACAAAGAAAGGGAAGGGTGAGGCTGTGGATGGATTTGAACTTGAGTATAAAAGGCTTTAAATTTTGAAGGGGTGAAGGAACAGCTCTCAATGTCATTGAACAGTAAGATAATAGATGAGAGGGGCTTGGTGTTGGTTAGTAAAGCTTTGGCTGTGATCTACTATATGGAGGGTGTAGGATATGCATTTAAGACTGCACAGCCCTGGAACATTTAAGTTAGAAAATAGCAAAAGCATAGATGAGTATTAAAGCAGAAAATGGGCTAAGGCATGTGTAAAAAGGTGAGATGCCTCAATTGGAAATTTAGCTTCAATTGCAGCTTCCAGATCAGCTTTGGAGATTTGGGACAATACCTCACTTTGTCAGAGTGACCTTGATGAATTATTGCCTGGATTTTGTATTTGCTGTCTTGGGGGTTTGGTTGGATTAGAAATCAGGATGGGTGACATCCTGAAGGACTCAGAAAGCTGCCGAATGAGCAGACAGATTGGACAGAAAGGCTGCCTTGTTTATCCAGCATTTTAAAGTTTAAAAGTAAAGGAAGTTCAGGGTCCTGATTGATGAATGTCTAACATACAAATGCTCATACTTATAAATAATGAGGTGCCGGTGTTGGATTGGGATGGACAAAGTTAAAAATTACGCAGCACCAGGTTATACACTTATAAGGTGTTGATTTTAAAGGATCTGATCTACTAACATTTCCTGAACTTATGATTAATTGCTTTCTATTTTCATAAAATCCCCACAGTGTGGAAGCAGGCAATTCAGCCCATTGAATCCAGACCAACTGTCTGAAGAACATCCCTGTAATCCTGCAGGTCCCATGGTCAGTCCACCTAACCTACGGATCTTTGGACTGTGGGAGGAAACCCACATAAATGCAGGGAGAATCTGCAAATTCCAAACAGACAGTTGCCCAAAAGTGGAATTGAAGCCACGTCCCTGGTGCTGTGAGACAGCAGCGTGAATCACTGATCCACTGTGTCACACCTATGTACACAAATTCCCTAGTGGATGGACTCCATAATGGAACTGGGGAGTGACCTTATATTTATTTTGTCCAGTGTTCACCATGGACATCAAGACTCACACAGAAATGAGAAACAGGAAGTTCCATAAAATAAAGTTCAAAAGCTGGAATCTTCCAGTCCTGGAGACTGTGTGCATAAAGATGGGAAGACATCTTAATGAGGAGGGATAGAGGATACTAAAACCCAAACGTAATCTTCCAGTTGACTACCAATTGAGGTCCTTGCATTACAAATTATTTACCATTTAAGTGCTTCTCTCAGCCTGGGATGCTATTATTTCAGCTCCAGCTAGAACAAGTAAAACGTGGTTGACTCGACAGGTAAACTAACCGGTTGGGGTGGAGGGAATCATTCAGTCTCCACTGATGTGTGCAGGATTGAGGTGGGGTAAAAACAAAAAAATGCTGGAAATCCCAATGGGTCAAGCAACATCCTAGGACAGAGAGTTATCTAACATTTTGAGTCTAGATGACTCACTGGATGTAGGGCATGGGTTGGCAGCTGAGAACCATGCCCCTGTCCTTGTTTCTTATCCATTGGCTGCTGCTCATCTTGTGACCTCTAAGCTATAGAAATCCCAATCCCCACCCCCCCATCCAAAAGCACTTACCTGCCACCTGAGTGCTGGTGATGTTGGTTTCCTCCTGGTAGCAGTCTCAGCCTTCTTGATGGTGCTACAGGTGCAAGAGCAGCAGCATTCTAATTGACCATCAGCTCTCCCTGGGCAAGACTTGCATCCCCAGGAAACTGGTTTCAACGAAAGACCTGTTGCTGCCCTCCGAACTGGCTATTGAAGAAAAATATATGGCAGACCTGACTCTGAAGAGTCAGCCTATGTGTCTCACCACCTTTTGAACATAAAGAAAGACTCTTGATGAGAACAGAATCGATAAAGTGTAGCACTGGAAAAAGCACAGCAGGTTACACAGCAACTAAAGAGCAAGCGAGTCGACGTTTCAGGAAGTAGGTTTATGCCCGAAATGTTGATTCTCGTTCTCCTCGGATGCTGTGCTTTTTCCAGTGCCACACTTTATCGACTCTGACTCTCCAGCATCCTCAGTCCTCACTAGCTCTTACTTGGTTAAAACAGAAAATTTTTCCCCATGTGTCAGGATATCTTGAGAAAGACTCTCATTCATGAAAACCCACTTACTAAATTTGTATTCTTTCACAGAAATAAAACTTTAAACCAACAAACATTTCATGCCAGCAAATAATTTCCTGGAATAACAAGCATCAGAAATCATAGTCCCACATCAAAAGATCTACAACCACTTACAGCTGTCAAACAGAACGTCAAATGGAAGGCAGCCTGCTGTAATACTGGAAGGTTGTGAAATCAGACATATAGCAGTTATCCAGTAATGGAAACCCTTGGAATTACTTTATTAAATAAAGTTAAATGACAAAAAATCTTTTTTTTTTTATAAGTCTATCAAAATATTCTTTTAAATAAGCTAATGGAGCAAGACTTTTAAATGCCTTGACAGTTTAAACAGGTTCCTGCGGTATTTTGGGTAGAAGGATGCTGCTACCAATAAGGGCCAAGTTGGTTTACAATGGGAGTGGAGAAATCACTAGTAAATCTTCACAAGACTAGGTTTTTGCCCGAAATGTCAATTCTACTGCTCCTCGGATGCTGCCTGAACTGCTGTGCTTTTCCAGCATCTCTCTAATCTAGACTCTGGTTTCCAGCATCTGCAGTCATTGTTTTTACCTTCACAAGACGAGGCTCCAGTCAAGGCTGAAGTAGACATGCTTTTAATCAGAAAGGGAATTGATGGCTATGGAAAAGAAAAGCAGGAGCATCGAATTGAAAATGATCAAATCTGCCATGATCTCATTACGTAGAAAAACAAACTCAATAACCTACTTCTACTCCATCCCTTTAAGGACTTTATGTCTTAAGATATAATTTAATCCAACTAGGTTCACATTATTTTAGTTATTTAAATAAATCTGTCTGCATCGAGATCCAGTGCTATTATTCTGATTTCCCCACCCTAGACCATTTGACATCATCAAGGTCTCCCTCCTGTAGGAAAGATGTTGTGAAACTTGAAAGGGTACAGAAAAGATTTGCAAGGATGTTGCCAGGATTGGAGGGTTTGAGCTAGTGGGAGAGGCTGAATAGATGGGGGCTATTTTCCCTGGAGCATCAGAGGCTGAGAGGTGACCTTACGTGGTTTATAAAATCATGAGGGGCATGGATAAGGTAAATAGACAAATGTCTTTTCCCTGGGGTGGGGGAGTCCAGAACTAGAGGCCATAGGTTTAGGGTGAGAGGGGAAAGATTTCAAAGGGACTTAAGGGGCAACTTTTTCACAGAGAGGGTGGTGCATGTGTGAAATGAGCTGCCAGGGGAAGTGGTGGAGGCTGGTATAATTGCAACATTTAAAAGAAATCTGGGTGGGTATATGAACAGGAAAGGAATGGAGCGATGGGCCAAATGCTGGCAAATGGGACTAGATTAATTTAGGATGCCTGGTCAACATGGATGAGGGTCTGTTTCCATGCTGTACATCTCTGTGACTATGACTCTAATTTGGGTGGAGTTTAATATAGTCTCCATCGTTAACCTTTTAAGAGTCATTACCTCACAGAACACCTGCTTCGAAAGGTGCTTTCCACATGTCCTCTTGACATATTTGACAAATTTCTTTGTCTGATCATCTTAATACCTTTGAGATATCTGCTTCACAGGTCTGTTTTGCAGATAATTCTGACAGATTTGACAGTGGATTTTAATAGGTTCAACTGCTTCCAATTCGCTTGTCAGTCATGAGGTCATACAGACATTTTTATACATATTCCTACCTACTGTTGTAATATTTTGATAATGCAACATATTTCTAAGCTATTACATTGACAGTTTATTGTTTGTGATCAGGCCTTATCTTTTTTTAAAAAATTGCTAAACTTGTATTTCTGTGAGTGAGACAATTAACTTAAGCAGCTGCTTATGTGGAACTGGGCTTGCTGGCTCATTACACAAAGGTACTACAAGTACACAATCCTTTATCCGAAATTCTGAAATCCAAAAAGCTCCCAAGTCCGTAATTGTTTTTCATGGAGTGTGGAATGGATGTATCATGGCAACTGTACCATTCAAGATCGGAGACGGTTACAGAGAGTGGTGAACTCGGCCTAGACAATCACAAAGACCAACCTCCCATCAATAGAATCCATCTACCAGGCCCACTGTCAAGGAAAGACCGCCGGCATTCTCAAATATCCATCCCACCCTGGCAATGTTTTTTTATAACCTCTACCTTTGGGGAGAAAGTGCAGAAGCCTGGACATATGCACCAGCTGGTTTTGAAACAGTTACTATCCTACTGTTGTTGGAATACTGAATGGACTCAAACTCTGAACATTCGCCTGTACCTGGATATTTTTGCCGCTGTTTACCTATTATTGCTTATCTGTGCTACTGATCTCTGTGATCTGCCTGTACTACTCATAAGACAAAATCTTTCACTGTGCCTCGGTAAACGTGACAATAAATTCAATTCAATTCAATTCAATTTTGGTGTGCAAACAGGTGACCCAACTCTACTCTCACTTGAACTATGTCAGTCAGATGTAGCACTGGCAGGCGTCAATTGTGTCTCAGCACTCTTACTTTTTTTAATTTCACTGTGAAAATGTCATTTATTCCAAAATCCGAAAAATTCCGAATTCCAAAATAAACAACAAGCCCCAAGGATTTTGGATAAAGAATTGTGTACCTGTAAAGGGTCTGGACTCAGCAATTGCATTGGTTTTAATAATGGTACTTGCAATTTAAGGTTTATTTATCAGCTCTTTTAAAAAAAAAAGCAAGAGGTTTGAACTTAGCAGCTTGAACTGTGTATGAAACCTATTTTTAAACAAGAGTAATTGATTTTGAAGTGATATAAATTTGAAAACCGATTTGGTCAATTAACTAAAAAAATGCAGAACAAAACATCTATGTTTTTAAAACACAATCTGATGTTCTGCCAGAAACCTTTGTTCTTAATTTTTTATATATGCCTGGGAATGTTAGGTGAATGTTTTCACAATAGTTGATGTTATTGGTACAAAGATGTAATATTATTTTTGATTTGGAGGAGTCAGTATTGCACTGGGGTGGACAAAGATAAAAATCACACAACACCAGGTTATAGTCCAACAGGTTTATTTGGAAGCACTAGTTTTCAAAGCACTGCTCCTTTATCAGGTGGTTGTGAAGCAGAATCATAAGACAGAGAATTAATATCAAAAGATTATAGTGTCATGCAGCTGAAATGATATATTGAACAAACCTAGATTAAGTCTTTCATCTTTTAGAATGGGTTTGCTAGTTTCGGTTCTTTAATATGTAAATCCTAGAACTTCTTTTAAGTTACATTCTAAAGATAACAATCTAGGTTTGTTCAATATATCATTTCAGCTGCATGACGCTGTAACCTTTTGTTATAGATTCTGTCTTTTATGACCTTGCTTCACAACCACCTGATGAAGAAGCAGTGCTTCTAGAGCTAGTGCCTCCAAATAAACCTTTTGGTCCTGGTGTTGTGTGATTTTTAATTTATTATTTGCACATCGAAAAGATATGTCATTTTTTTCACACTGATAAGTTTCTGGAGCCTTGGAGAATAAGAGATGGACAAATGCTCAACTTGCAAGACTGTGTTTACAGAGCTGGGGCAACACATTCTGACTTACATCTTAAGTTCAATAAGAATTAATTTGAACAATTTCCTTATAAGAAATAAGACACCCTTGGAATTAAGTGTTGGACACTTTTGTTGCACAGTTTTACCATAGCTTCTAGGTTAATTCTTCTGAAACACGCTGTAATGTAATATCACTTTAGAGATCGAAGAGGGGCATTGATTGTCTTTGCAATGTTCAATGACTCCTGGATCTTCTGGTAAGAAA
Source organism: Chiloscyllium plagiosum (assembly GCF_004010195.1). NCBI lineage: Eukaryota > Metazoa > Chordata > Chondrichthyes > Orectolobiformes > Hemiscylliidae > Chiloscyllium > Chiloscyllium plagiosum. Next base: position 8,924,048 of record NC_057715.1, read on the forward strand.
CTTCCATGTTGTCTTCACTGTTTGTTATGAGACAAGTAGAATTTGTTAAGGAAGAGTTCATAATCACTTCACAAACAATTGTTATCTTGTTAGGTCAGGCATAATTGAGGACTTCATTGTTATGAATTAACATTTCTGAAATTCTCAACTTTTATAGTAAAAAGATTTCATGCTTCAAACTCCTACCCCCCCCATAATTTACACTTGCCACAGTTCCAAAGGACACCTTACCTTCCCCCGCACCAAGCGTGCATTCAGACATTATGTAAATATTTTTCTCACTTCTCCAAAATTAAAGCTTTGTGAAAAAGCTTTTTCTTTTGGTGGCAGTTGGAGTGGGAGGACCAACAGCAAGGGCCAGAGGCCCAACAGGTAGTTGGAGTGGGAGGAAGGACATCGAGGACCAGAGGCCCGAAAGGATGTTGGAGTGGGAGGAATGACAGTGAGGACCAGAGGCCCGACAGGAAGTTGGAGTGGGAGGAGTGTCACTGAGGACCAGAGGCCTGACAGGAAGTTGGAGTGGGAGGAGTGTCAGTGAGGACCAGAGGCCCGACAGGAAGTTGGAGTGGGAGGAGTGTCACTGAGGACCAGAGGCCTGACAGGAAGTTGGAGTGGGAGGAGTGTCAGTGAGGACCAGAGGCCTGACAGGAAGTTGGAATGGGAGGAACGACAGCGAAGACCAGAGGTCTGAAGGGCAGATAAATTTTAAAAGATATAATGGTTTACCTCGTGTATAGGCAGAGTGCACACTGAACAGGAGCAGACACAGGACAACTGGGTAAGTGAGGCTTTATACTTAGGTGGTTGCTTTACCCGAAACACTACTCTGGTAGTGTCTCCCATTCATCCTCCCCCTCCTCCTCCTCCTCCTCCTCCTCCTGTAACAAAAAAAAAGAGTTTCTGTACGCCAATTGGTAAGGAGACTTTTTTTATAGTTTTCAATAGTCTCGTTAGGAATTTAGAGTAGTGGGAATGCAGGCTAGGGCAGTTGAATGTTCCTCCTGCAGAATGTGGGAGGTAAGGGTCACCAGTAGTGTCCCTGCTGACTGCTTCTGTGGGAAGTGCATCCAACTTAACTCCTTGATAACCACCTTGGGGAACCGGAGCTGGAGCAGAATGAACTTCGGATCATTCGGGAGGTGGAGGGGGTTATTGAGAGGAGTTACAGGGAGGTAGTCACACACCTCAGGTTAAAAAAAAAGAAGGTAGATGGGTTACTGTCAGGGGACAGAAAGGGAACCAGCAGGCAGTGCGGGGATCCCCTGTGGTCATTCCCCTCAACAACAAGTATACTGTTTTGGATACTATTGGGGGAGACAACTTACCATGGGTCAGCAATGGGGCACAGGTCTCTGGCACAGAGTCAGTTGCTCAAAGGGAAGGGGGAAGAGGAGTAGAGCATTGGCGTTTGGGGACCCCTTAGTTAGGGGGATGGATGGAAGGTTCTGTGGGACTGAGAGAGACTCATGGTTGGTGTGTTGCCTCCCAGGTGCCAAGGTTCATGGTATCTCTGATTCTGTTTTCAGTATCCTTGAGGGGGATGGGGAGCAGCCACATAGGCACCAACGACATAGGTCAGAAGAGAGATGGGGATTTAAAGCAGAAATTCAGGGAGCTAGGGTGGAAGATTAGAACTAGAACAAACAGAGTTGTTATCTCTGATTTGTTACCCATCCCATGTGCTAGCGAGGCAAGGAATAGGAAGAGGGAGGAGTTGAACAAATGGCTACATCAATGGTACAGCAGGGAGGGTTTTGGACTCCTGGATAATTGGGGCTCTGTCTGGGGTGGGACCTCTACAAACAGAATGGTCTTTACCTGAACCAGAGGGGTACCAATATCCTGGGGAGGAGATTTGCTAATGCTCTTCGGGAGGGTTTAAACTAATTCAGCAGGGGGATGGGATCCAAAATTGTAGTTCATGTATACAAGGGGATGAGAGTTGTGAAGTCAGAACGAAGATTTCAAGAAGGCACCGGCAAGCAAGAAATTGGTTTGAAGTGTGTCTCCTGCAATGCCAGGAGCATCCGGAATTAAGTGGGTGAACTTGCAGCATGGGTTGGTACCTTTGACTTAGATGTTGTGGCCATTTTAGAGACATGGGTAGAGCAGGGACAGGAATGATTTTTGCAGGTTCTGGGATTTAGATGTTTCAGTAAGAACAGAGAAAATGGTAAAAGAGGGGGTGGTATGGCACTTTTAGTCAAGGACAGTATTACGGTGGCAGAAAGGACATTGAGGACTTGTCTATGAAGTAGTATGGGTTGAGATTAGAAACAGGAAAGGAGAGGTCACCCTGTTGGGAGTTTTCTATCGGCATCTGGAAAGGTCATATGAGAAAAGACTGAGAGACTTGAGACTGTTTTTGTTAGAGAGAAGAAGGTTGAGAGGCAACTTAATTGAGACACATAGGATAACAGCGGGACAGACAGGTTGCACAGTAAGAGCCTTTCTCCTTGGATAGGATGGCTAGCACAAGGGAACATATCTTTAAATTGAGCGGTGATAAATATAGGACAGATGTCAGAGGTAGTTTCTTTACTCAGAGAGTGGTAGCGACGTGGAACACACTGCCAGCAACAGTAGTAGACTCACCAACTTTAAGGGTATTTAAGTGGTCATTGCATAAGCATATGGACGAGAATGGAATAGTGTAGGTTAGATGGACTTTAGATTGGTTCCACAGGTTGGCACAACATCGAGGGTCAAAGGGCCTATACTGTGCTGGAACATTCCATGTTCCAAGGCTCAGATCTGCTCAAACTCTGCACACTTCTGGGTTTCACAGTCCACAAAGTCACCATATCCCACTTGATTAAATGAATGACCAACTGCCCACTTCAATGTGTAAATCCCAACCTGACTCTTTTCCCTTCTTCACAAAACATGGGACATTCTGTGACAGGGTGGAATTGTTATTTTCTCAGCTCATTACCATCATCCACTATAGCTGAAATTGTAAGATTCAGCTCAAGGCCATTCTTTCCACTTGGAATTAGTAGCCTGAGTAATGCCAACAAGAAAGGTTAGTGGCAGTGAATCTATTCAAGATATCCCAGATCATATCTGACATTGTCAGATGATGACAGCAGTGAGATCTTTGTAAGATGCTGGCAATGATGGGATTCACTGTCTATCATAAGACTCCATAGCACAATCATAGAGGGGATCACTTCTGAGTTAGATGGGGATGTCTCACGATTATGGTAGAGGCCAAAGTCTGTTTGGCTACAGACTTGGGAGATAGTACGGTGGCTCAGTGGTTAGCACTGCTGCCTCACAGCACCAGGACCCCAGGTTTGATTCCAGCCTCAAGGCGACTGTCTGTGTGGAGTTTGCACATTCTCCCCATGTCGGTGTGGATTTCCTCCCACAATCCCAAAGATGTGCACATCAGGTGAATTGGCCATGCTAAATTGCCCATAGTGTTAGAGTAGGGGAATGGGTCTGGGTGGGTAATAGACAATAGGTGCAGGAGTAGGCCATTCTTCCCTTCGAGCCAGCACCACCATTCATTATGATCATGGCTGATCATCCTCAATCAGTATCCTGTTCCTGCCTTATCTCCATAACCCTTGATTCCACTATCCTTGAGAGCTCTATCCAACTCTTTCTTAAACGAATCCAGAGACTGGGCCTCCACTGCCTTCTGGGGCAGAGCATTCCACTTTTAGAAGTTCTGTTCCTCTCTCCGACAGGAGTTTTGAGGAAGGGTCACCGAACTCGAAATGTTAACATCAATTTCTCTCCACAAATGCTGCCAGATCTGCTGACCTTTTCCAGAAATTTCTGTTTTTGTCCTTGTTAATCTTCGGAGGGTCAGTGTTGGGCCTATTTCCATACTGTAGGGAGTCTAATCTAAAACATTCATGGGCTATGGGAAGGGAAATTAGAGATGAGATGCTGTTTTGTAAGAACAATGAGTCGAATTTGCATTTTGTTAAAGTGGTAATGATGTTGGCAAATTTGTAAGTCAGAGGAGAAGAAATTGCTTATGATGTCATCCAGTATGAAAGCTGGTAAAGGAAAGTAAATGATGAGCAATGGGGACCAAATCAACCATGGGATGGGTGGAGGGATTTCAGAACAGACAGAGACTGGAGATATTACAGATTCAGAGCTAGGGCTTCAGGCTAATATAAGGGAAGTATATTTGATGCTAAAGAAGGGAGGAGGTAGTAAAGTCTGGATAGTCTCAATCTTTGAACTAGAATTTGAATGAGGTTTATTATTATTTGTACTCAAATGAGTACAGTGAAGAGTTTACAAGTCGCCACTTACAGTGCCATCCAAGTTACAAGGATTCTTCAAATACTTCTGCAATTGAGTTTATGTGACAATAAAATCTAAATCTTAGGAAATAAAACTGAAGACATAAAGAAATAAATAGTCTAGTGCTACAAATCTAAGTGACCTACTACTGTATATACTCGAGGAATGATCAACCTCATCTAAAGGTTGACCCCATATTTTTGGCCAAAAATTCTGGAATTTTCCATATATTTCATGTAAGAGTCTACCTTAGTTCATCACAGATAACAGATCAATATTTATGAGTCAGTCCGCCAGCATTAAGCACCCTGTTTTGGGTTTTCAGAATTAATTTGTTGTGTTTGCTTCTTTATTTGTTTAGAGATCAGTTGGACTTCTGCTGATGACACAGAATGAATTTTGACGGGCATGACTTTCAGCCACTCAAAAGTAGTATCCATAAATTTTACCTTAAAAAGTAGTCAAAAAAATTAACTGTTACTCGAGTATATATGGTATTCTTGTTTTAGAGGTGAAAGTGGAGGGTGCAGAGACAAATGGTTAAAGAGATTATTGGTGGTGGACAAGAGAAGAAAATTGTCATTTCTGAATTCTTGGATGATTCTCAAACAGTAAACAGTTTTGCAGAGTTGAGCTAGGTTCAATAACTTCTTTTTAATTCATTCATGTGGTGATAAATAGCTAAGCCAATATTTATTGCCCATCCCTAAATGCCAACAGGGCAGTTAAGAGTCAACCATATTGCTGTGGATCTGAAGTCTCATGTTGGCCAGACCAGGTCAGGATGACAGCTTCCTTCCCTGAAGGACATTAGTGAACTAGGTAGGTTTTTCAAACAAGCAACAATGGATTCATGGTCATTTTTAGACTCTTGGTTCCAGATTTTTGTTAAATTCAAATGCCACCACCTGTCATAGCAGGATTCAAATCTGGGTCACAGAATGTGATCTGGGTCTCTGGATTAACAGTCTAGTGATAATACCACTAGGCCATTACCTGCCCACACAATGGCTAATGTTGTCCAGTCATATCTCAATGACTAGATAAAATATATTTTTTAAAGTTCTTCTTGAGCTATGACTATCACTGGCATGGGCAGCATTCATTGTTAATTCATAATTACCCATGAAGAGATAATAATTTTGAACCAGTGCAATCCCATCGGGTGTAGATACACCCACTATGGTGTTCGGGAGGAAGTTACATGATTTACCTGGCAACGAAGAAGGGATGGGGATCTAGTTTCAGATCAGCATGCAATACTACCTGGAGGAGAAATTGCAGTCCATTATGTTCCCATATGCCAGCTGTCACTATTTCTCTCAGAGGTAGATGTCTCAGGTTTAGTAGGAATTATCAGAAGAATCTTAAAGATAGGTCGTTGCATGGGATCTTGTACATAGTATACTCTGTTGGTCATTGAGTGTTAAAGGTGGTGTCCCTATCTCTGAACTAGGAATCCTACGTTTGAGTCCCTTCTGCTGCAGAGGAGTGTAATGACAGGTTGATGTTATTTTTAAGATGATGGATTGGGTGATAAAGAGATTGATTGTTTTTTCCACATCTTGCCTGAGTCACAACTCCTGGAACTGGTCTTGTATACCCGTAAATGGAATTCTACTTCAGACTAATACCTTTGACTCTTGTTTCCTTTCTCCACTCATTCTGACCGAGCCCCCCACTATTGATTCATTATATCCCTTTCCTGCAGTTCATGTTAAATGACATAACAGCTTGGATTTCCTGAGAAATACATTGAAGACAAATATTATTGTGGGTATTGTTGATTCCTATCTCTCTTGGCAAACAGTCTGTAACAGTTTGGAAACACTGTTCACATTCCTTAAACATTCTAACACATCAGTTAAGTTTGCGAGTTACTTTCAATGTTGTCCATTTATTATTAAAAAGCTAATTTCACAGCAATGAACATTTACCGCTGCGTTGACACTGTTGATTAGAACAATGAGCTTCTTGGGGAATTATTTCAATAAACTAGTAACTAACTTGTCAATTATTGATTTGCTATCCAGGCAGTCACCAGAACTGCCATGATATTGGGAAGTTTCCAGATTTGCAGTAAAATCTCATTTCGTATTATCTTACCCAGTATACAATAAATGTACTGGGAAGTAATTAAGAGCATATAGTAGATATTATGAAATAATGAAGATTTGCTAATAGTGTTAAGCTGGCAGTATTAGCAAAGACTGTTTGATTGCTATATAATCCACAAATTATCATTTGCCTCTAGGAAGTAAATTTCAACATTTTAATGATGAAATGCACTTATTTACAGATAATTTTTTCCAAAGCTGCAATACTAAGATGTCTCATACAGCTGAAATACTGCAGAAGAATCAAATTTAGTAGAGACCCAATCCATCTTCGGAGGTACAAATTTTCACACAGTGACATAGCTAATTATACAAGAAAATAATTTTAAGTCTCAGAGGTCTAAGTGATGATGATAATTCTGGTCAAGATTTAAAATGATGAAAGGAGTGATCGGGTTGTTACGCAGAGAAAATCTATGCTATGGCAGTGCAATCCAAACAATTAGAGCTAGATCATCATGACCAAAACTAAAAGTTAGTATAGATCTGTAATTTTTCCCACAAATCACTGTGGATGCTGTACAACTTGACTTTTCATTTTTTAAAGAATCCCTACACTGTGGAAACAGGCCCTTCAGCCCAACAAGTCCAAACCGATCCTCCAAAGAGTCAGCCACCCAGACCCCTTTATTCCTGATGAAGGGCTTTTGCTCAAAACGTCGATTTTGCTGCTCCTCGGATGCTGCCTGAACTGCTGTGCTCTTCCAGCACCACTAATCCAAAATCTGGTTTCCAGCATCTGCAGTCATTGTTTTTACCCAGACCCATTCCCCATTCTATTACTCTACATTTACCCATTACTAATGCACCTAACCTACACATCCCTGAATACTCTGGGCAATTTAGCTTGGCCAATTCACCTAACCTGCATATCTTTGGATTGTGGGAGGAAACCAGAAAGAAACTCATGCAGACCCAGGAAAAACATGAAATCTCCACACAGACAGTCGCCTGAGGCTGGAATTGAACTTGGGTCCCTGGTGCTATGGTGTAGCAGTGCTAACCACTGAGTAACCATGCCAGTAGAATCTGAGGTAGAGAGCAGCATCTTCCCAGCGCTTGAGCAAAGTGAACACTGGCAAGAAATTTTTCAAAATGTGGAGAGAATGAAAATATAAGATCATTGAAATCAGGTTTTTAAAAGTCTGATTTTTCCAGATGGCAGGATGGGCATCTCACTAGTTGGTGGTGAGGACCTTATTTTCATGAATTTACTTTGAATCTTGCCTCCTTTCTCTGCGGGTCATGATTGTCCCTGGTACCGAAGTGTAAACCTGACCGGTTGCCTGGCAACAGTCATTGCTGTGTTCTGCAGGCCTCCATGTTGACCACTCTTCCCCAACATCTCAGTCCCCATCGGAAGTGACCCACCTCCATACTCCATCCACCAAAGCCAGCAGACCACTCTCTCAAAGGTCAAGTTACTAGCTCCTCACTTCAAAGGGGTGGGCTCAGCCATTTCCTTCCCTCCCCATTGTGCATTTTCAATTTCCAGCACAATGGAAGGTAACCATGAGCACTCCTCAGTTGGTAGGTTGGACCCTCCACTCTGAATGTGTTAGTGATCCTCCAAACATTCAAATCTTCTTTTTGCTGACATTTGCAGTAAAATCCATAGGCTTCATATCTGTGCACGATATCTTCAAATTCACATCACCCATCTACATGTGCCTGCATCTACTTATCTTTACCAGCTAACTCCTGGCATACCAGATGACCATGCCAGCTGGAGTCAGTTATTCACTGCTCCTGTCCAGAAGCCAGGGTACACCTGTGTACAAACTCCGCTTCTGCATCATCGCGTTCCCAGCTATGCTATACTATATCCTCCCCAAGATTCTGTCGCCCCCTTCACAAATGTCATCCAGCCTTCCCCCAGTTTGCAGCCCTGTTCCTGAAGATGAACTTGCTGAGACTCATTCAGACCCCTGGCTGGTAGCTATACATTTTCCCAACTGTGACAGCCTTACCCCCTCCCATGAGTGGCAGATATAAAGACACAGGATTGAACTGATCCACTCCCTGGTCTCAGAGGGACACATAGCCTGAAGGACATCACTCAGAAGGGTTACCTAACCATGGCCAATCTCCTCAACTGGTATTGAAGGCTGGTCTGGGTTTACTATGCTGGGACCCCCGGACTGACTAGTTCATCTCAAAACTTCAATGATGACAAGTCCCCTAAGACAGAGGCATGGCTGTACAGGAAGTGTCTTTGCTGTTTACTCTGCTGCCACATGGAGTAGGGGTAAGATTAGCGCAACTCCATGCAGCAAGGTGTCTTTCCTCTTGACTGAGGACTGCTGACCAGCAAGGAAAGCTGCCTGTTTGCGTGACAGCACTAATCAGCAAGGCAAGGAAAGGTGAAACAACACAAGGATGCTGCGATGCAGTGAACCAGCCTGAAGACTGCTAGTGAGGTGCAACCGAATCTAATCTGTCCACTCCCTCTCCTTGCATATAAAGTGTCCCTCACGCTACTTTCCAGTGATAGTTCATTCACCACACACTGCCAGTGCATCAGAGAAGTGTCATGAGAGGTTGGAAATTTTTTTTTAAATTATCCATTCATGGATGTGGCTGTTGCTGGCAAGACGAGCATTTATTGCCCATCCCTAATTGCCCAGGGAGCAGTTAGTTATCAACCACATTGCTGTGGTTATAGAGTCACATGTAGGTATAGACCAGGTAAGGATGGCAGATTTCCTTCCCTAAATGACATTTGTGAATGAATTTTTTTTTTCTGACAATCAGCAATGGTTTTGTGGTCATCATTAGACTCCTAATTCCACAGTTTTGTTGAAATCAAGTTCTACCATCTGCCAGGGCAAGATTTGAATCTGAGTCCCCACAACATTACCTGGCTCTCTGGACTAGCAGTTCAGCGATTTTGCCATTTGGCCAACACCTCCCCAAATCGGCCAGGTTGGCAAAAACTGGATGCCATTGTCCATGGGTGTGGTTGTTTCACATGGTGTCGTTTGATTGAACATAACGTGGAGGTCTTTCAGGGTAAGCGGCAACCTGAATCAGCCAGTCCCTGCTCCATGTTGGGATTTTTCGATACCTAACTTGTTTGGCAAGTTTGGTCAGAAAGAAAGCTGAATATCAATGAACTGAACTGTGCTATCAATCAGTTATTCAGCAAATTACAGTCCCATATCAGCCAAATCATACAAGTTAGAATTGTAACCACTCAACTTAGGAAAAGCAGAAAAGATAATGTGAGATGTTCCCAAAATTGAGATGATCTTCATTGGATTTCTCATTTAATCATGTGATGCATCTCACCATAACCCATGTCACTCAGAGCATTATGAACGTGTAGAGGTACTGCACCGTTAAGAGAGTTGAAAAGGTAGCAAGGACTATCTGACACAGCACACAGTGTTCTGAACAAGGTAGCAATGCAACACTTAGTTGAAACCAATATTACAGCTGTGTTGCTGTGGAACACAAAAACAAATTCAAATTTGGCCAATCAGTTTACATTATGCCCCAAGATACCAGAATCCAATCAAATTTGATTTTAGTATTTTGATAATATTAAAACCAATGAAATCATCCAATGTTTTGGGGAATAAAACTGGACATTTTGAACAGCTGGAGGGAGAACTGCCAAGCCACCAACAAGTACAGACTGCCAGTAGAACAGCTCTCTAAAAGGTACCTGTCTATGAGAAGTTTGCACAGCAGAGCATTGAAAAGACGCCAGAGGAAAATACAAAGAGAAGATTCGACAGCTGGCTGGTTTTGAAAGTTGAATTTTTTGTAAATCTTAATTTTTTTTTATTGGACTAGTATTGTAGGTTGGGAGGTAAAAGATAAGTTTAAGAGAAAAGATTTGTAAATAGTTGTGGGTTTTAATATTCTCTGTTGGACTTAAAGAATAAAGTTGTTAATTTTTACTTCAAGTAGTGACCTCTGGGGTAAGTTTTTGCCTTTTGTATTTTAACAGATTACAGCATGGGGTTGGTTTTTTTTCTGGCTGGCTGGTTTAAATTAGCAGAGGGGTTTACCTTGTGATGTAACACAGAGCCCTATAAGATTCCAATCAATTTTCTTCTATGATATTATGCTCTGAAGTGTCTGGAATTCTTTTAGGTATTGTTAAACAGCAGGTGTAGAATTTTGAGGGGTTTGCTAAATTGTGACTGGTGGAAAAAAAGAGAAATATCATAAGTAGCTGTTTTAATGTTTTTAAGATAGCTATTAAAGTTATGATGGAAGTGTGATGGAAATTGTACCTCATGCATTTTAAACTTTATTTCATTAAGGGTGAAAGTGAAGCATATGGATTGAGTCTGAACACGAGATTTAATCAATTGAAGAAAAGGGAGGATACTTGCTGTAGTTCTGGAATTTATTTTGAATTTCATCAGATCTAAATTGGTTAACATCAATGGGAGTTATGGACAATGTTATCAAAGGAAAAATGGCTGGTGTTTCATCTGAAGAAAAAGTAAAACAAAGTCATTTTCAGCAGAGTGCATGACCTGCTGTTTGAATCTCAGGATTGCATCACTTTGAAATATGTTGTGGTTGTGCTCGCCGAGCCGGGAATTTGTGTTGCAGACGTTTCGTCCCCTGTCTAGGTGACATCCTCAGTGCTTGGAAGCCTCCTGTGAAGCGCTTCTGTGATCTTTCCTCCGGCATTTATAGTGGTTTGAATCTGCCGCTTCCGGTTGTCAGTTCCAGCTGTCCGCTGCAGTGGTCGGTATATTGGGTCCAGGTCGATGTGCTTGTTGATTGAATCAGTGGATGAGTGCCATGCCTCTAGGAATTCCATGGCTGTTCTCTGTTTGGCTTGTCCTATAATAGTAGTGTTGTCCCAGTCAAACTCATGTTGCTTGTCAGATGAAATATGCATTTCCTAAAATTGAAATTTTATTAGTGACAATGAACCATAGTCCATTATAAATGGTAATTCCTCAGTGGCTCTCAGACAGTTAAACAAAAGTGGTATCAATATTGAAAATAAACAACTGTCAAATGTACAGCTTGTTTTGGACGAGCACTGAAAAGGCAGATTCAATTGTAAGACCCATGATTTGCTAGCCAATCTTTGTCATGGAAAAACACAAGAAATACTCTGATTTTGGAAGTTCAGTTTCCAGTCGGAGAATCAAGCAGCAAACATGCTGATATGTCAAAGAAAATATGTCGACAATTCAGTAGTTTTAAAAGGTACGTGCAAAAATTAAAGCAATTTCTAACTCACTTAGATGTTAGCAAGAAGAGGCCAAATAAAGTGGATGGAAAAACAGCAAGCTTTTATAAATTACATTATATCTGTAATAATGTAAAATGGTATATTTTAAAACTGAAGGGATTTCTATAAACTACTCGGTCTCAGTCACATTGCTATTATATTTAACATAAGTACACATAACAGTAAGGCAAAGCATGGAATAGACATGATCATCTTTGATGTGGAGAAACAAGTTAACATAATTTTGACAGTAAAATGTTATCTATGCTATGAGCTGGAGTTTCTACCTGGAGGCAGATAGCAGGAATTGGAAAACTTCCAAACGTAGCCATAGCTTTGAATGAATGGTGCCTGCAAAGACATAATTTTCATTCCAGGAGAAGTGAGTCCTAATAGGAATCAGGCCTGCCATCTCCAGAAAGAATTCAGGGGCAGCTGTGGGTTTGCCATGTACCAAGGCAGATAATGAAAAAAAACCTACTAAAATGAGCCAGGAGGTTGCTGCAATTGTAATAAAAGCAACAAGCTGGAAACATAACCCCCAGCCCTCAGCCTTCACATGTCCTCACCTGCTCCCCTGCTGCCACCATGTCAATGTATGAATCTTCACCCATCCCCCATGGTTTCTCATATCCTCCACGCAACCTATGGAACTTCCATGCCCTTTAAAAAAGACAGAAACTATTGAATTGTCCTATACAGAGGGACCTGGGTATTGTGGTATATATTTTTTAAATTGATTCATGTGATGAGGGCATTGCTGTCTTGGCCAGCATTTATTGCCCATTCCTAGTTGTCCAGGTGCCAGTCAAGAATCAACCGCATTGCTGTGAGTCTGGAGTCACATATGGCCAGACCTGAACTGCAATTAGTTAGTAAGCACATACAGCAAGTTAGCTGGAGGGCAAATTGAACGTTGGCATACAATAGGAATCAAGTATAGAAATGTAGAAAGATTGCTTCAGCTGTACAAGGTCTGAGTGTGGCTGCAACTGGGCTACTGTGTACAGTTTATGTGTCTGTCTTTAACAAAAGGATGCAATTGCATTAATGTTGTTCAGAGAAGGTTCATTCAGCACATTCCTAAAGTGATGGGGTCATATTACGGAGGAAGATTGAGCAGGTTGTGCCTTTACTCATTGGAATTTAGGAGATTAAGATCATGTGGAAACAAATAAGATCCTGAGGGAACATGACAGGGTGGATGCTGAGAGAATGTTTCCCTTCACAACTGAGTCTTGCACTGGGTGACACAGTCGCCATGTGATGAGGGGATTATTGGTGAATGAAAATTGGGTTTGGGATTTCTGTCATTGCACGAGAATTAGTTCTCCATGAACTAACTGGGTGAAAGGGACTGAGGACTTTGTAACCTTGCTTCTGCCACTTTACTCTTAGAAGCCCCTCGCACCTTGCTTTTCATGGATTTGTTGATAAAGCTGTTCTGTCAAACAACTTTAGTAAACTAAATAGACGGCCAAAATAACCCTCAGAAAATTACAAGGTCAGCACACTGCTGAGAGCTACCTTTACAAACAATTTCAACTTTATAAGAAACATCAGTTTGTAAGCTGTTCAGAGGCAAGTTGACTCATTTGTCAACAGGTCTGCACCTGGATTAAAGCCAATCTTGAGCACACGGTTCAGGATAAAAGACTGTTGAAATTATCTTTGATTAAAATACTACAATAAATCATACATCAATGATACCATTCAATCTTTGAACAATTATCTGACTGTTCAATGTCTTTAATAACATTTCACTTTGACAAACACAGGATAATGAGGAAGAGTCATTCGACCCGAAACGTTAACTCTGATTTCTCTCCATCGATGCTGTCAGACCTGCAGAGCTTTTCTAGCAATTTCTGTTTCTGTTTCTGATTTCCAGCATTCACAGTTCCTTTGTTTTGTTGTATTGTGGTAATAATATAATTTGGAGTCAGAGAATTATATAATCCCTATAGTATGGAAGCAGGCCATTCAGCCGTTCGAGTCTACACTGACCCTCCAAAAAGCATCTCACCTAGACCCACCCTAATACCCTATCCCTGTAACCATGGCTAATCTGTTTCACCCGCCCCTAGCATTAAATGATCAAGTGGAGTCAAAATGATATAAAGCCGAACAATGATTTCATAAATATAAGAGGGGGACATTTGATGGATTTAGCTTCATAACACATAAAGTAAAATTTAGTCTGCAGAAATCCTGCACATGTTTATCTAAGTTGAATTTTGCCCCATAAATAGTTTTATAGCAGGTAGCATTAGTAAATTGCCAGATCTTTGACTGCATATATTGACACCATTGTAGCCAACTGAAGCACTGAAATGGTTCAGACTACTTGACCACATACTACCTTGGATGCAGAGTGTCCACACATAGCAAATCATAGTTCTACCTGCTTTATTTCTCTACTCTTTTCATATATCCTTAAAGCTAACATAGCTGACCTCAAATAACCTAAGATACTAGAACAGAATATTACTTTTGTCAGCAAGTATAATAAAAAAATCCAATTCCTTTTCATAATTAAAACCTCCTTGAATCCAGTATACCATTTGTCTGCAAAAATACATATTTTAATTCTTCATTCTGTCTCACCTACATTTACTAGCAAATAAAATGTACTTAATATAGCATTGCTGACCCATTCCTCTGTTCTGACATGAACTTATGTTGGAAATATTAATCCTGACTGAGTTAACTAAATTGTACGGATTCATTCCTATACTTATTACACATTGTTGAATGAAAAGGCCAAATTATCTCAACCTTCTGAATGTAACTGTTTCAGAATCCGTTAATAGCATCTTTAATAGTTTTAAAGCATATGTTGTGCCGCAGCATGCCTAAAATCCAATTGATGTCAATTCTAAGTTTGGGAGTTCAAATGTCTAAAATTCAGTCAATTTCTAATTTCTATTAGGATTTAATACCGAACAATAGTTAATTACAAATAGAATTCTATTTATTATAAGTCTGTATTGAAACAGAGTACCAAAGTGCACTTGCAATCTTTTAGAATGAAACAGTAGCCTCTCTTTGGCATTTTATACTTTTTATTAGGTGAGAAATTGCTGGCACAGTAACAGTGAGATGCAAATGCAAATGTTGTTAATGTATAAGTTATCCAGCAATATGTGGCAGTAGAAACGATACCCCAAACGTCAGGAATAATTTGTGCCCCTCTGCCATAGCCCCATCAAAAACAGCAGCTCACACTCAACAACTTGTAAGTATTTGTAATTAACCTATTCAGGCTCGTATCTGGAGCAGGAGGGACTTGAACCTCTAACTGACAGGTAAGGACGTTACCATTGAACCACAAGATCCAATCTTCAAGACTTCCTGTATTATGCAATGATTTGCAATTGAACGTATCACATATTTTTAACATTGATACTTGACTGACGAGATTTAAGTTACTACAATATCACACAAACCCTACCTGGTGAGACCGCAGCTGAAGTATTGTGCCCAGTTTCGGTTCCCTTATTTGAGGAAAGATGTAACAGTATTGGAAGCAGTCCAGAGGACATTCACTAGATTGATCACAGAGATGAGGGGTTTGTCGTATGAAGAGAGATTGAACAGTTTAGGGCTATACCCTCTGGAATTCAGAAAAAAGAGGAAAGATCAAATTGAGGTATTCAAGGTGATGAAAAGTATGGATAAAATAGATATGGAATGGATGATTCCTTTTGTGGGGCATTCGATCTCGAGAGGTCATAGCCTGAGGATAAGGTGTAACAAGTTTAAAACAGAATTGAGGAGAGACTACTTCTCCCAAATGTTATAAATCTGTGGAATTTGCCACCCCAAAGTGAAGTGGATGCTGGGACAGTGAGTAAATTTAAGGCAGAGTTAGACAGATTTTTAATTGGTGGGGGGTTGAAGGGATATGGAGAGAAGGCAGGAAAATGGGGGTGAGAAGCATATCAGCCATGGTGGAACAGACTTGATGGCCAAATGGCCTAATTCTGCTGCTATATCGTAAGAACTTATGAACTTATAAACTCTCCCTCCCAGATAAAGAACAATGGGGAAGCTGTTCTTTAGTTTCCTACAGCTGTTAGATGTGGCCGATGTAAAATTCTAATGATAAACTCACCTACTTTTTATATCATTCAGCGATTTCATTTCAGCAATACTTGCACATTAAATCCCACTGAGGGAATTTTTAGGCCTGTTTTTCCATTGAATTAGGATGATTTTTAAAAACAGTGGTCAGAGCCCCTGTTTCAGAGATTACCACCTTCATTTCAACTGTGCAATTTTCTTTTAAGATTGTGGGCTCGCTTGGGTAATGATCATGAGTCCTGCATGTGAGGCTTGGCTGACTCCATGGTGGGGATAGTCATGTCCAAGTTCCCACACAGCTTTCACACTCCATAGCACCTCAGGTATCGTAACCCAAATTCTGCAGGTGAGAAACTTCTGAAAATTAAGTTCAACGGGCCTTTGGCAGGTGGCGAGAAAAATAACACTGGGACAAAGTGACTTAAATATGAACAGAAAATGCTGAAGAAGCTCAGCAGGTCTGGCAGCATCTGTAGAGAGAGAAAAACAGAGTTAACAGTTCATTTGACATAGGACCATAGCAACACAAAAAAAGGAGGAAGCCCTCTAGCCTCTGTTGGAGGTGGAGAAGTCAACGTTTTAGGTATAACCCACGTTTAGTCCTGAAGAAGGGTTACACCTGAAACGTTGACTTCTCCATCTCCTGATGCTGCCTGTGTTTTTCCAGCATCCTGCATATCGACCTTGGATTCCAGCCTCTGCAGTTTTTTTTGCCTCTAGCATTTCTGCCATTCAACAAGATCATGTCTGATTTGTGGCCTAAGTCCATAACCCTGCCTTTGGCCCATATCCTTTAAGTATCTTTGCTTAACAAAACTCTATCTATCTCAGATTCAAAATTAATTTTAATCTGATATGACTTCTTCTGGACTCATTGTGTGTTCCTTAGCAGCTGAATGGAAAAGAAACATGTTTTGTTGAAGTATTGAGTCCAACAAAGAAGTGAAACTCGGGACTGGGACAGACCTGAGATAATGTGAGGCTTTGCTAAGGAAGGGAGAGGTTGAGAATGTGCATGTGGTCAGACATGTCACTGAACTGGGCCTCAGGATGTAGCAGGAGCAGCTGCCTGAGTAACATTATCTATCTCGGACATACCGTAATCTTGGGGGACTTGAGACAGGAAGGTTGGAACTTCAGTCGGAATCTATATGGGGCAGAGTAGAGTAGGTGACAGTCACTGAGGAAGGAGATCTGAAAGTGAGTTTTGACATGCATGTTATCAAACAGCAGAAGGAAGAAAGAAAGCAACAAACAAGCCAATGTATTGAAATTGTTATCCCATCAGAGGGAAAAGCAGAACTCCTTCAACATGGCCATACCTGGAGGAGAAGGGGCAGTTAGTAAAACACGCAAATAAAATTCTAAAATAAAAAGAACAGTGGACATCAGAGATTGAAAATAAGCCAAAAATTGCTGGAGAAATTCAGCAGGTTTGGTAGCATCTGTAAAAGGAAATTGAAGTTTTGGTGGTATATGATGATTTTTCAGAACTAGAAGCAGCCAGAAAGAGATGGTATTTAAGCTGATGATGAGTTTGTGAAAGAGAAAAGGAGAGAGCTAATGGGATGCCAGTGAGACAGGAAGTGGAAAAAAAAACAGATAGACAGACAATAGGGTTGTTCTTAGTAAGCCGGGGAAGATGATAAGCTAGATATGTGATAATAGCTTGAAATAGGTTGGCTGTGCTGAAAACAGCCCATTTTATGATAGGACAGGGGCAGCTAATGTACAAGGAATGCTCTGAAATTGTTAAGTGTGATGTTGAGTCCTGAAGGTTCTAAAATACCGAAGCTGAAGTAAAGATGTTTTTCCTCCAGCTTGTATTGAGCCTTGCTAGAAGATGCAGAAGACCTGAGACAGAAACATTGGTATGGGAAGATGATGGTATATTGAAGTGCCAGGCTACTGGCAATTTTTATACAGAGAATATGAGTGTTCCATAATGTGGTCATCCAGTCTGATGCCACCAGTGGACACATACTTCCCTACCTTCCATTATCAGCATTCCATAGGAGCTGATTTCTTCAGGACACTGTGGTCCACTCCTCCTCGAGTACTGACACCTCCTCATAACAACATAATCATAGAGTCACACAGATGTATAGCACGGATACAGAACCTTCAGTCCAACTCGTCCATGCTGACCAGATACTCCAGCCTAATCTAGTTCCACTTGCCAGCACTTGGCCCATATCCCTCCAAACCCTTCCTATTCATAAACCCATTCAGATGTCTTTTAAATGGTGCAGTTGTACTAGCCTCCACCACATCCTCTGACAGCTCATTCCATACATGCACCACCTTCTGAGTGAAGAAAATTGCCCCTTAGGTCTCTTTTAAATCTTTCCCCTCTCACTCTCAACCTCTGCCCTCTAGTCTGGACTCCCCCACTCCAGGGAAAAGACTTGGTCTATTTATCCTATCCATGCCCCTCATAATTTTGTAAACTTCTATAAGGTCACCCCTCAGTCTCTGATGCTCCAGGGAAAACAGCCCCAGCGTATTCCACATCTCCCTGTAGCTCAAATCGTCCAACCCTGGCAATGTCCTTGTAAATCATTTCTGAACCCTTTCAAGTTTCACAACATCCTTCCAATAGGAAGGAAACCAGAATTGCACGCAATATTCCAACAGTGGCCTAACCCAATGTCCTGTACAGCCACAACATGACCTCCCAACTTCTGTACTCAATACTCTGACCAGTAAAGGAAAGTATACCAAACGCCTTCTTCACTATGCTTTCTACCTGTAACTCTACTTTCATGAAGCTATGAACCTGCACTCCAAGGTCTCTTTGTTCAGCAACACTCCCCAGGACCATAGCATTAAGTATAAAGGCAGAGAGCCAGAAGCGTGGAGAGATAAGCTAGAGGAGGGTGGCGGTTGGGAGAAAGTAGCATAGAGTACAATAGGTGAGTGGGGGAGGGGATGAAGGTGATAGGTCAGGGAGGAGAGGGTGGAGTGGATAGGTGGAAAAGGAG
>NC_057715.1:8945339-8952841 GCF_004010195.1 Chiloscyllium plagiosum
GGGGAATGGGGGTAGAGTCATGAGCAGGGGTAGTGTTCCCCTCGGGGTTCTGGGGGGTGGGGGCTCCTTGGATGCTACCTGAACTGCTGTGCTCTTCCAGCACCATTAATCCAGAATCTGGTTTCCAGCATCTGCCGTCATTGTTTTTACCCCATAGCATTAAGTGTGTAAGTCCTGCTAAGATTTGCTTTCCCAAAATGCAGCACCTCACATTTATCTCAATTAAATTCTATCTGCCACTCCCTAGCCCATTGATCCATCTGGTCCAGATCCCGTTGTAATCTGAGGTAACCTTCGCTGTCCACTATACCTCCAATTTTGGTGTCATCTGCAAACCTACTAGTGATACCTCTTATGCTTACATCCAAATCATTTATATAAATGATGAAAAGTAGTGGACCCAGCACCAATCCTTGTGGCACTAAACATGGCATCTTCACATGAAAGCACAGAAAGTACAACACTTGCCTGTTTACCTCCTCCTTTCTTACCATCCAAAGTCCCAGACACAACGTCCAGGTGAAGCGCTTTATTCAACCTCCTCTATTGGATTCGCTGCTCACATAATTTGAGGAGACAAAATGCAGACTGGGTGACTGCTTGGTTGAATACTCGACACACATTCTTTCAGACACAAAAACATTAAAATCAGTGGGGCTTCTAGACATTAGACCATCACCTGACCAATAACTTTTCAACAGAGCAGACTTCACACATGCCTTTTTTCTCTCATTTAATTACATTTTGGCTAACACAGCAATACACACTATTGTTGTAATCAGCTCCTTCGTTACATCCTTGCACTTGTATTGAACTTTGACTAATAAAGGCAAGTTTCCTATATGCTTTTTTACTGCCTTGTCTATGTGTCCTACTGCCTTCAAGGATCTATGGACATGCAAACCAATATCTCTCTGATCTTCTATACCTTCTAGGGCTCTACCATTCTGCATGTTTTCCCCTGCCTTGTTAATCCTCCTAAAAGGCATTATGTCACACAATTCAGGAGTAGATTCCATTTAATTGATGGATTGATTGATTGTCATTTGTAGCGAAGTGCAAAAGCTCTGCGTCAAGGTCTGTCCCTCCCTGGAAGTTTCCTGTTTTGATCAAGATTCCCAAGACCCTCTTGACCAAATTCCTGCTGCTTTCTCTCCCCTCTGCCCTCTGCTCTGAGAACCTCCCCCCACCCTCCCCACACCCCCTCCCCCACCCTCCCCACACTCACCTGGTCACAGATCTCCAGACTTAGAACTTGGGAATTGGTTGTGGTATCAATCTCTGGTCACTGCTCTCACTGGTGCTGCTGACAATAACAAGCTGCTAACCAATCAGTTTGTTCAGATTTTTGGAGTGGGAAAATTCATCATCCAAAAGCTCCTGCTCCATGTGACAGTACAAATCATCAACACAATATAAACTCAGCCAATAGAATTCCATTAGCAACTCCATTTAATGTAATAATGATATATTTAAGAAGCACTGATGGGGCACCATTCCTGCTGATGAATGCATATTTAGCTGTGTAGTGTTAAGAGAAAGTGTTTGCTCAAGGATTTTCATTATAAATGCCACAATTGGTATCAAACCAATATTGTGTGCTGACTGACATCACTTTTTAATTCCTACAGTGTGGAAACAGGCCCCTTTGGCCCAACAAGTCCACACTGACCCTCTGAAGACTAACCCACACAGACACATACCCTTATCCTATTATCTTACACTTACCTCTGACTAATGCACTTAACCTACACATCCCTCAGCACTATGGGCAATTTAGCATGGTCAATTCACCTAACCTACAAATGTTTGGATTGTGGGAAAAAATAACAGAGGAAACCCATGCAGATACAGGGCAAAAGTGTAAACTCCACACAGACAATCGCCCAAGGTTGGAATTGAACCCAGACCTCTGGTGCTGTGAGGCAGCAATGCTAACTACTGAGCCGCTGTGCCACCGCCAGCATTCTGATGCCTTCCCACACATCCCTGTATTTGTAAGAACAACTTTTTATCATGGAAACTCCACAAATCCAATTTTAGATTTGGAGTTGCTCCAATAACATTGAAATGATTTGCAATTGTAATTCATGGCTCAATTCTTTCTGATCTTTGCTCAATGCTGGTTCGCTAACAATAAGGTTTAACCATGTGGCACTTTTCCTGGAACGTCTTTCTCATTTCCAGGTGACCGGAACCGCACACAGTCTTGAAAGATCTGACTTTAACCAAGCACTGTACAATCTGACCTCGAGATCGTCTGATGTACATTGAACTGTTTTGACGATGTAATTCAATATCCTATTGGTTTCATTGACTGCTGCTTTATATCAGTTGGACATGTTTAGCATTGAATCTACTAAGATTGGCGGTTCCCTTTAAAAGTTATCTGTTTTAATGCCAAACTAGGCCTTAAAATTCCCTCCATTTCTGCCTCTTCGTTCTCCTAATTCATCATGTTCTTTGAAGACTATTTAGTTTTTTTTGTCAGCTGACAGGGATAAGAATTAATAGAAATGGAGATAAAATGAGAACAGGGAAAAAGTAAGGACTGCAGATGCTGGAGAGTCAGAGTCGAAAAGTGTGGCGCTGGAAAAGCACAGCAGGTCAGGGCAGTATCTGAGGAGCAGGAGAGTCAATGGGGCATAAGCTTTTCATCAGGAATGAGAACCAGCAAATGGGAGGATGCTTGTGTGAGGAGTATAAATCACATCATAGACTGATTGTGTTAAAGGAGCTGTTTCAGTACTGTGGGCACAATAATTAACAGTTTATTGTCCAAGCGATACAGTATGTTATGCCCAGGTGAGGAGGAAGAATTGCATCCTCTTTCTTTAACACTCCCTCCCCCCCCCCCCCCCCCCCCCCCACCTCAGTCGATTCCACAAATATTTTGGCATTCTTTTAGCAGGACATTAATGCATTTCGTCAAAACATAATCAAAATGAAAGAACAAAATGGTAAGGGCTTTCTTGCTGTCACTTTGCATGGCACGCCAGCCATCTAGTCAACTAAGCTAACCGATACCCTGAATGTAACAGATTGCATATGGTACAACTAAAAACAAGCAAGGGCACTCTGCCAATTCCTGATTAGCCCTTTACCATCAAAAACCTTGACCAACAACATTATCAACCCATATCCACAGGTGTTGCCTGATCTGCTAAGTGTTTCCAGCATTTTTCGTCTTTATGGCTTGAGTGTTAGTTGATTGGTTTGATATTTTCCAAATAACATGGTTTAAGCATTGTCACCTGATTTGAATGCATTTATAAAAGTTTAATTTATTTTAGAGGATATAACATTTTAAAATGACCTGCATTTGATTGAATTTTACTTCTCTGAAGAGTGTCATGAGACAGAATGCTTACTTGCCTTTTGCATTTCATGCCGATCACAAGCATTTTCATATTCAGTGGTGTTTAACATAGACATAGAATAAATGTGTTTCCTTGCTCCAACAGTGTTCTTTATTCCTAACAACAGAGGTTAAGACACAATTCCAGAGCTTGGGTGAGTCCCACTTGAAACACTTTGGAGCAACATTTCTGAAATTGTGTTGCTTTTTTTATGGAAACAAGATTCGGGCTTCACAAAGTAATATTTTGTGACATCTTTACAAAAGAAGATCTCAATTTCCTATCTGTGACTCAGAAGAATCACAGGAACAGCCCTTAAGCTATTCCATCCCTTACTTAGCTCAAAACTGATCGTACCTTCAGTCCACTTACCTGACTTTGATCCATATGAAAATAATGCTATCTAATAAAAATCTGGCCACCACAGCTTGAAAATTTCATTTGATCCAGCATTCAATTTCATTACATGGCAAGAGTTTCACATTTCCGTAATTCTTTGTTTGAAAAGTGCTTCAAAGAAAAAAAAAGTACCAGACATGAAAGGTCAGTGTCACTCAACCCATTATTCCCTTTCACGTTTCACATTTAGACCCACACATTTGCATTTTCACATTAGAGTTGGGACTTGATTTTATCTTTTCCTTCCAGCCAAGGGTGATGCCAGATGAGTTGTCTATAAAACTATCCATTTAATTTTCTTTTTATTGAAATCAAAGCAAGTCAATAATCACCTGTCACTTATTTTACATTTGGCAGTGAAGTTGAGAATTCAACCCTTCAAAGTTAGTAAATGAAGATTTTCACTCTTGGGAGAGTGTTCAGATTGAACAGCCAGAGATTTTCATTTTTCTTTATATGCGCTGTCAGGTATGTTCCTATCTTAACTTTGGCTTATTTTATGAAGGAATATTTGGACACAAAGGATAGATAAAGAGATTTGTGTACAAGGGATAATGGCATCAGTGCAACTCCTGGTATACCTGAAGTACCTGGTATACCTTGCTCATCTTGCTTCCACACACTTCAGTAGGATCTCAATATAGACATTGACCCATTGCACATCCTGCGTGGACAGGAAGTTAGGCAACATGCTGGTACTTTGTTGGCTCCATAGAGATTCAAATGACTAAATGTACTGCAAAAAAAAATCAATCTTGTACAAACATGACACTTTATACGGAGCATATTGCCACCCATGCCATCAGTAAGTATTCCTCCTTCACTCCCTCCAACTGCATCTCATTAAAGACACTGGTTACACAGTAAGGGTGGATAGGACCAGATTGGCAGGGGAGCTCATTGACCCTGGAGGTTTGCTCGAGCAAGCCCATGATATTTGTGACTGAGTAGCCCAGATACACTGAGAGTATTTGTACCATAGGCAAACTGACCCTGCCCAGCCTTGAACTTCCAAAGGCTAGAGGGAGGTAAGCAGGGTGGAGGTGCCGAATTTCTCACCTCTGCAATGTCCGTAGAAGAAACATCTGAGGGGCCACTGTGTGATTCCTCCTCCTGGCACTGCCCTATCTCCTTCAGACCAAAGGGGACCTGGAATGGGCATTATGCCTTTAATCCTGAGGACCAGTGACTGGGATGACGGTGCAGGCATATCACACCTCTCCAGCTGACCCTGAGAGCTAAAACCAATCCTGTCCATGGGAGGCAGCTAGACAATTGCACTCTTGCATCTTCTGGGCAATGAGGGCCATTGCATCCCATATAACATCTGCTGTACCTCCTCCTCGTCCAAATGCTCAAAGTCCCTGATTCCTGATACCAAAAGGCCCTCTCCTACCTGGGGCTGAGCAGGTGCCTGATCACGGGCAGTCCCCCGAGTGTCAGCTACCTGGGACATTTGCTCCAGAGCGGTCACAGTGAGGTGCTTACCAGCATGTCAGCATGTATACCCAATCTTTTTAAAGTTACCATTCCCACTGAGGTGTCATTGTCGGAGCTGTGTACAGGAGGCAGTGCTGCCGATGCTTCCTGTGAGTCGTTGGGAAATCTCAACATCAGACATCGAGGAAGTGGTTTCTGAAGGAGCAGGCTGTTTCTGAAGTGTGTTAGTGCGCTTCCCACGACATGAGGAAAAAACAGAAGGCATTACAGCTAATGCATGGTCATGATGTGCAATGAGTGACACTGACAATGGGGTTACCGAGAAAGCTGCCATACAATGAAGAGTGGCTCTTACTCAGTTAGTGGGACATAGGTGTCTCAGCATTCCCATAGGAGCAGTTCTGGCCTTTTCATGTGAGGGCCTCCATTCTATTCCTGTAGAGGCCAAGCCATCTAATTGTCTAAAGACAATTGCCTTTACCTTCAGACTATATGAGAAACCCCAGCTTTATTAGCTTATCCCTGCGTTGGTGTGTGTACTTGACATTTTAAAACCTTTTTTTATAGGGCAGCAAATAATAAAATTCCTCTTTCTTTCACTCAAGAAAACATTGCAACTAATTGGCTTCTTCATTTTGATTTAGCTACTTATGTTTCAATCGAAGTGTGATAACTGCATGTTAAGATAGGAAGTTTAAAAAAAATGTTGCAACTCACTCAGATGAGATTAAAAAAAGGGTAGCCAATCAGCTCTCCTTACCTGGCTGTAAAAAAAAATGTAAATTAGATTGTGTATAAGCCAGATAAATGCTGCAAATCTTCAAATTGGGTTTATAAATTTAATTCTAAACATTTCTCGTATTTCCTGTTTCTTCAAATAAATCAACTTATTGGTTTTAAATCAGTTTTAACAAATGAATAGGAAATGACTTTAACTTTCATTTGACAGTGGAACAAATGTAATTAATTTGAATTAAATTCATTCATTATATTTTGCTGTTAATCCTTTCAAGAAAGTCATAAGATCAAGTAGTCTTTTAGAAAGCAAATTATTGCAAAGAGTAAAATCCACATATATGTTTCATCCACTGCTGGGAATCTAATAGTCTGAGGGAAGGCTGGCCTGAAACCAGAGTGAGACAAGTTTTAGTGCATGACATGACACGTAATGCTGGAGAATCGACGTTTCGGGCATGAGCCCTTCTTCAGGAAACGTCGATTCTCCTGCTCCCGGATGCTGCCTGACCTGCTGCGCTTTTCCAGCAACACATTTTCAGCTCTGATCTCCAGCAGCTGCAGTCCTCACTTTCTCCTCCATGACACGTAATGGTCTGTTGGGTGTTGCTCTATCTCCAGCAATAAGACTGCATCTGGTGCCATACTTAGTCTGCCATCTAGTCACCTATTTTGTGAATCTGAATGGTAGTAAAGCCACTTACCAGAAGTGCATTTGGGTTTCCCCATGTATTTGAATTGTATTGATGCCCAGTAATAAATGGAAAAGAACAGGAACACATAACTTATTTTACAATAATATAAATGTATCCTTCAAACACAATTAGACAAAGTGGTGGGAGAACTAATGGGCTGGATGGATGAATATTGATTAGGCAATAGGCTTTCTTAACCTTGATTTTTCTTGTTTACCAGTTAATATTGTTTAAGTGCAGAATTCACCTATCAAGGAAGAAGAATTACATGATTTGGAGATGCCGGTGTTGGACTGGGGTGTACAAAGTTAAAAATCACACAACACCAGGTTATAGTCCAACGGGTTTAATTGGATGCACAGTAGCTTTCAGAGCGCCGCTCCTTCATCAGGTGGTTATGAAGGACATAATTGTAAGATACAGAATTTATAGCAAAAGTTTACAGTGTTATGTAACTGAAATCATACATTGAAAAATACCTTGATTGCTTGTTGAGCTTTTCATCTGTTCGAATGACCATGTTAGTTTCACTTCTTTCATATGTAAATCACAGAACGTTTTTTTAAAAAGTTACATTCTTAGGTTAACTGTAACAATTGGTGTTAGCCAGATAAGATGTTGAAGGTCTTAGCCGCCTGTGTTCTCTGTCTGTGCCATAATGTTTAGACTGATTCTAATCTAAAAAGTGAGTTAACAGAGTCTTACATGAATTCATTCAGTTTTTGAGCAAAGTACAATGTAACTCTGCAAGTACAAATTCACCCCACAAACATATATATGTGTGTGTGTGTGTCTAGAGTGGGAGGTTGCGAGTGTGAGAGAGAGTGTATATGTGTGTGTGTGAGTGTAGAGTGTCTAGGTTTGTGAGAGGGTG